>NW_017890776.1:15963-35752 GCF_001540865.1 Ananas comosus | reverse complement strand
AGCTAGCGGCGGTTATATTTGCGCTAAAACTGTGGAGACATTACCTGTACGGGGAACATTGTGAGATCTACACCGATCATAAGAGTCTCAAATATTTGTTCACCCAGAAGGAGCTAAACTTGCGGCAGCGGCAGTGGTTAGAGTTACTTAAAGATTATGACGTCACGATTCTCTACCACCTCGGGAAAGCAAACGTCGTAGCCGATGCGCTGAGCAGAAAGTCGGCAGAAAATTTGGCGGCGAAGATTACGCCTCAACCGGCGTTGCAAAAGGAGATGCAGCGGTTTGGACTAGAAGTTGTGGCGCCGGGAGTGCCGGCAACACTTGCCACCCTAATTGTGCAACCAACCTTGTTGGAGAAAATCAAAGGATTACAGGCGTCGGATGAGTTTCTCCAAAAGGTGCGGGGCAAAGTTGAAAGTGGTAGTGTCGATGATTATGACATTGAAACCGACGGCGCACTACGATATCGGGGCCGTTGGTGCGTGCCCAAGGACGATGATCTTCGGAGGGCGATTATGCAAGAAGCGCATCA
This sequence comes from Ananas comosus, assembly GCF_001540865.1. Classification (NCBI taxonomy): domain Eukaryota; kingdom Viridiplantae; phylum Streptophyta; class Magnoliopsida; order Poales; family Bromeliaceae; genus Ananas; species Ananas comosus. Next base: position 35,217 of record NW_017890776.1, on the reverse strand, counting down.
ATCTCCTTATAGCATCCATCCGGGCGGCACCAAAATGTATCAAGATTTGAAATTGCATTATTGGTGGCCGGGCATGAAGAGGGATATAGGGGAGTTCGTGGCACAATGCCTCACATGCCAACGGGTGAAGGCGGAACGTCGATTTCCAGCGGGAAAATTGCAGAGCCTACCTATACCCGTGTGGAAATGGGAAAACATCGCAATGGACTTTGTGACGGGGCTGCCTAAGTCACAAGGAGGACATGACGCGATATGGGTAGTGGTGGACCGGTTGACAAAATCGGCACACTTTTTGCCGATCCACACTACTTGGTCGGGCGATAAGTTAGCCCAAGTCTATATTGACGAGGTGGTGAGACTTCATGGGGTTCCTGTATCTATTGTATCGGACCGGGACCCTAGGTTCACCTCTCATTTCTGGAAGAGTTTGCAGGAGGCACTTGGCACGCGGCTCGACTTTAGTACGGCATTCCATCCTCAAAGTGACGGCCAATCTGTCACGCCCGGGTACCAGCGGAAGCATATCCGGCACGTGCACAGACCCGCCATACACCTGCAGTATATAAGGCGTCTACAAGCAACAAATCGATAGGAAGTAAAACAAAGAAAGTCCTATCCTGATATCAGAGCAATGTACAAGTCGATATATATCAACAAAAGAACAAAGAGTGTACAATCCCAAAATCTCGACAGAAGAGAAGTATCACAACTATAGTGACGGTCCAAAAGTACATATACATCACGGGATAAACAAAAGAATAGGTACAACGGTGGTCTCTCTATACATAGGGACATCACCCTCGGCCGTAGCCCGAGTAGCAAGGTGATCGACTAGCACGCTCCTAGTAGTCCCTAGCTAGGCGCGACTCCCTTGCCACGATCCCTAGCCTCTCCTGTAACAGGCTCTGTAAAAACAACCACCAAAAGGGCGTGAGAACTATTAACAATAGTTCCCAGTGGGTAAGCCGCCAGCCTCGGCGAATTACACCACTAGGTTCATGATGTACTGAAAGTAAGTAAAAGCGATAAATGCATGATATAGAAATATGCAGTGCTAACCAGTAACAGGCATATATTCAACATGCAAACATGATTTCTGCAGTAATGAATCAACTGAATAGTAGAAGTATCGAAACTACTATAAACATGAATATAAACATAATCATAGGAGTGTAAGCACTACTGTACATTACAACTGGTACTCATTCATTACTATCATTATCGTTTTCACTTTCATTTTTTATTTACCAGGATCTACTCAAGGTAGTCCAGCTTGCGCCGCGCCTAATGGCCCCGTGGTAGTATACACTCCTCACGGCAATCCACTTCGGCACCCAATCCCGCACGGGCGAGCAACTGTCGCGTAGGCCAACTCCGGAGTGCCGGCTTGTAGGGAGCTACCCTCACAAGCGTGTGCGAATGAGCACGATGGCAAGCAAGCAAAGTCCATTATCCACATGTCTCAATTTTCATATGTTCACATGCAAAGTTCAGAACCCTCGATCCTCTGATCGGAATATCAATACACAAATAGTAACAAAAGCTAGTATCCACTAGATTGTAAACATGTAAGGGTAAAGCTAAATCACATAGCATTATAATCTCTCCACAAGTATGGCACTATCAACATAGTCATGAGCATGTCATAGTTCTCTATGTTAGAGTCAAGAGAATGTCATAGTTCTCTACTTTAAAGTGCATCCTACACTTGTTCATAAGTCATTCAACTAAATTGACTATGAATGTAAATACTTTCATATATAAGTGTTCTCTACTTTATAGAGACTTCATTTCAAATATGTTCAACAGTATGATAACGAAAGTCAAGCTCTTTATCAATCACATAAGCACAATAAGATCATTTCTATATTACATATAGAACATAGGGAGTTTCACTTGCTCTGGTTAGGTCCGACCCACCTAATACTAGGCTCCAACTATCCACAAGAAGTCCCACAAACGGCTCAACGAAGCCCCAATGCTGCTGAAAAACAAACGTCAAGATCGGATTAGATCTACGGCCGAAATGTCCGATTTCGGCTCAAATCACATCTCGTATCAAGTAGCAACAAAAATCGCTGTTTTGGCTTAGTTCAATACCTCACGTTAAGCTTCCAGAAGACCCTCCAAGGCCAAACGAAGGCGGTCCAAGGGTCAAACACCCTCTCGCTGCGAACAATTCCGAAACGACATCAAACTCATCAATAATAGCAATTATGGTCGGAATCTTGCAATTCGGCTTCCTAACTGAAATTCTTACTTACCTTAGGGTAGAATACCTTCTAAACCAGCCTCCTAGGTCAACAAACAAGCTCCACGTGGTTCAAAAACCTGCTGCGAAGACACAATGCCCAAATTGCATCAATTCGATAGAATAACCCGCGTAAAGTCCGAAATAGCTTCCGAAATGGCTAATTCTTCCAATTAAGCTTCAAAGTAGCTTATCCCTGGTCTACTGAGATTAATTCATAGTTAAATAGCTCATCTTTAAGTGCTAAAACCTCAATTTAAAACAGCTAGAAGCAACAACTCCAAAACTATACATAATTCGTCCAAGAAATTGCCGAAAATGGAAAACGTGAGCCGCTTACCTCGCCAAGCCTCCAACCAGTAGCTCGCTGGTCCAGAGCTGCGAAAAGACTTCCAAAGTACTCTCTCACATGTTCACAAGGGCTCCGTAACACTCGCAACAAGCGACGAACAAGCGAGGCGACGAAAACGAGCAAAATCGTCGATTTCTATGTAGAGAGAGAAAAACCCTAGAGAGAGAGAGAGAAGAAGGTGGAAGAACAATCCCCTGAGCTCCAGCAACCTTCACTGAGCCCCTAGAGTCGTGCTGGGTTCAAATAGATAGGTGTCAAAAGTGAAATGACCAAAATACCCAAGCTGCCACGAATCTGCCAGCTTATACCGGTACAAGGTGATGTCTGTACCGGTACAGCAAGCAGAAAAGGCTGATTTTCGCCAGTTTGATGCAATTTCTCACTTTTAACATTCCAATCATCCTCTAACTTATCCAAACACTTGTTCTAACCTTTTAGAACATGTAGGAGTGATCCACACACCATTCCACATACTCGAACTCCGCAATTTGCAAAAGTTCAGTGTATTACACAATCGGAGAGGACGATTCAAATACTTGAGGACATGCTTCGAGCGTGTGTACTTGATTATAAGGGCGGATGGCACGACCATTTACCGATGGCGGAATTCGCATATAACAATAGTTATCAGGAAAGTATTGCGATGGCGCCATTCGAGGCCCTGTATGGAAGGAAATGTCGCTCGCCGATACACTGGAGCGACGTGGGCGAGAAAATAGTTCTTGGGTCGGATGTGGTGCAAGAGGCGGAAGAAAAAGTTCGCCTTGCCCGACAAAGATTAGTAACGGCGAAATCAAGGCACAAAAGTTATGCCGACAAGCGGCGAAAAGATATTGAGTTCGCGGTAGGAGACCGCGTATTTTACAAGTATCGCCGACGGAGGAGTTAAGCGGTTCGTGTCGGCGGGAAACTGAGCCCCCGCTATGAGTCAGGCCCTTTGAGATTTTGGAACGAGTGGGGATCTCTGTGGCGCTACAAGTTGGCATTACCACCGAGTGGTCTGCGAGTACATGATGTATTCCATGTATCTCAACTCCGCCAAGTATGTGTACGACCCGGATCATTCTCTCGTTTATACTGATAGAGCTTCAAGAGGATATGACTTATGAGGAATTCCCGGCGTACGTTGCCGATCGGAAGTGCGAAAGCTTCGCAACCGCGAAATCCCGTATGTTAAAGTTCATTGGTGCGAGCACGATGACCCGGGAAGAAACGTGGGCAGCTCGAGAGCGAAATGAGGGAGCGTTATCCTCACCTCTTCGAGGATTCGAGCTGAGTATGAAATTTAAATTTCACCTTAGAAGTTTCGGCGACGACTAAATTAGGGGGGAGAATGTAAACATACCACATCCCTCGTAAGTCGTGCCGAGTTCCGTCAACGAGGGAAACGCGGAATTGAACAAGTTACAGTGGACCCTAAGTTCTCTGGAGTTCATAAATGGAGCAAAAGGGACCGGCGGAAGCAAATCTGGAAATCTGGCTAAGTCCCAGATTTTTGAGCTCTCGGGGATCGGTCCCTGAAGGAGAGACGGTCCCAGTCTCGTAGCCTGCCAGGAAATCCTTAGGCATCCGTCCCTGGTGGTGAGACCGTCTCGGGAGACCGCGTCCCTGACGGCGAGACCGGTCCCTCGCTGCGCAACAGTCGAAAAACTCGAAAATTTGGCTAAGTCCTGGAAAACCCCCGTTCGGGCGACGGTCCCTGGTCGGGGAGACCGGTCCTCCGAAGGCGACAATTGCCCAGTCTGGACAGATTGATGGGAAAAAGTGGGGGCTTATGTGCAATTGTTACAACACTATATGTGGCCCATCCCCTCTCTTCCACAGCATTTCCACCCCTCCACCATCTTTTCCTCGCTTTCTCTCTCTAGAACCCATGCTCTAGGGCTTGGAGAAGAGAAAAGAGCTTGAGAAGAAGTGGATTTGATGCTTTGGAGGTTCTAGAGCTCTCCCAACAAGAAGAACCTTGGTGGAGCTTGGACTAGAGGTAGTTTTGTGAGGTTTCCCTCTAGGTTTGGTTTACCACTTAAGGAATTGGAGCTTTGTGCTCCTTAAGCTATTGAAGCTCTTTTGAGCCATGAATACATGGAACCCATGAGAGCTCAAGGTGCTCTCATGGTGAATCCTTGGAAGTGATGTTTGGAGCCCTAGGTTGGTACCAAAGGTCTAGAACCTCATTAGAGTGCTTCTTAGATGATCCTATGCTATTCTTTGCTTAGGATTGGGATCGATTCTGGGAAATCCTAAATGGCAATATTAGGGCTTGAATTTGGGGCTTTTGCCCTAGGATTTTTCGGGGACACATTGACCCCGTGGAAACGCTAATTGGGGTGTCCTAAACGCGTGGACAACTTCGTTTAACGTTTCGAAAATGTTAGAACATCAGTCATGTACAAAAAGCCTAATATGGCACTATTTTGATTATAGGCGCGGAATCGGCTTTCGTAAAGTGCGGGAGCTTTCATAATCTACACCCACACGACCAATAGAGGGGGGGGGTGCCACGCCAGAATCGTTGGATTCCCTTCTATGTCTGTTTTCTCTATTCTTGAGCATATATACATATATATCCATTCATGCATAGTAGGGTACTTCCTGTGGAACTTGGTTTGACTTCATTTGTATGCTTCTAACGTAGTTGAACATAGAGAATGATTAAACCAAAATAGACATGTGTGATTGGACCCTCAAGTTGTGTGAATGTGAGAATGGACTTGGACACTAGAAAACAAGGGTGTCATTGACATAGAAACAAGAATTGCATTGAGAGATGAACCGTTGAATATAGTTTAACCCATTTTGACATCGTCGAAGGTGAAGCCTTGAGAGTGGCAAGAGTGAATAGGTAGAGACCTATCTTGACATTGGCATTGTGACTAGTGGCTATGAGTCCTCAAGTTGAGGATTAGATCGATACTCACATTTCGTCTTGGCTTGAGGGAGGTCGCTCCCCCTCGAGCGGTGCGCTCCGGAGTTGGTCACCACTGGGCATGGTAAAGTCCCACCAATTGACGGTCCCTAGGGAGGTTCGAGTCCCTCAGCCGCTACCAGCGCGCGCGCCGAAGGTGCGGGTGGATCGCTATCCTCTGTCCCTATCGCGGCCGCCACCGCCGCTTGCTGCTCTACAATTTCCTGGAGCTGCTCGAACCGAGCCTCCTGGCGCTGCATTGCGCCCAACATCGCAGCGACCTGCTCCCGCAGCTCCTGTACCTCCTCCGATCTTGGCTGCTCGGGCTCCGCAGGAGGCGGTACCGGAGCAGACCTACGTACATATCATCTTGGGGACATTTGCTCCTGAAAAGCATCAACTCGGTTAGCTATCCTAACCCGATAACCTCTTAGCGTTCACGAAATTAAACGACTCAACAATAAAATCGGGCGGAAGCACACAAGTGTTCTAGTTCTGGACTCTCAGCGTCGCGTCGTCGGCCGCCGACACAACCACCACGAGCCAAAAAACTAGTGTCACTTGGATCCGTCTCTATTCACAGCTAGAGACATAACATCACCTTCGACCCAATCGATCAACTTCCGCCACCGCCAAGGGTTCACGTTCACTCACGCCCCTATAATCTTACGGTTTACCAATCTAGAGTCTCCTAAGTCATCCTAGACTCTCTCTTTACTTGCTCTTGTGCTCTGATACCACTTTATCTGTCACGCCCCGAGACCGCTACCAATTTGGTCCAGTCCGGGCGCGTCGAACAAACGCCGAACGGACAGGACCTCCCCTGTCCGCCCAAGGCTAACCACTGATCATGTATAAGAATTTACCCAGGAATCAATTCATAAATACACGATCACAAGGAGCACGACCAGTGCTAACAACCAAGAGCAAGATACAACATACAAGTAAATAAAAAGAGAAAGTTCTATCTATTACATTCATTCAACGTAATACATTTAATTCCATCTTTACATTTTTTCAAAACATGAGCACAAGCACCCTCAAACCTCACCCTATACAACATCTACTATCAAACATAAATACAGGGTAGAGCTAATGCAAAATGGGTGGATAGCTAATGCAACTAGGGCACTAAGCCCTTACCACGATCCTCGCGCTCGCCGGGGACACCCGAGCTCGAACCTGAAAAGAGTGGGGTGAGAACTATCTTCCATAGTTTCCAGTGGGTTCGGCCGCCGACTCCGCCAGTCTCCCCACTAGGTCCAAGTGGGCACAAGTAGATAAACAGATAGATAGATAGATATGAAAAGCTGTAATAATAGAATAGCAAGCTACGCTACCGTGCCCGAATCATATATATAAAGATGCATGCACAATGAAATGGATACTCAACTAGCTCTTCATATGTCTAAGAAGTAAGGCTGTTTACTTATTCATTAATCCCGTGGTTCATTCAAGGATCCGCCTACTACTCATATAGCCATCTCGATACTTCGAATCCGAGACCGTCTGCGGGACCCCACAAAGGCCATCCCTCGGGACCCCAAATAGGCCATCCCTATCCCACGGGACCCCAAATAGGCCATCCCTCGTAACTAACTCCGGAGCGCACTACTTGTGTGGACCGACCACCACAAGTCAGGAACAGACAATGAGTATGATCCAATTCTCCCACCTCAAGGGTATCCTGTTCACTAGGGTTACTATCACTATAGTCAATGGGTTTCATATACGCTACAACTCACATGTGCCACTCGTTCTTGTTTAATTAACAGCTAGATGCCACTCGTTCTTTGATTTCACATGTGCCACTCGTTCTCTTTCCTCTCATCCTTTTCCTTCTTCTCCTTCTCTTGCTTCTAGAGAGAGAGAACAATATGAGTGTGGGCGAGGGAGAGAAATGAGAGAATGAGAGAGGGAGAGGGGTCCTCAAGCCTTCATAAAGGCAGTTTTGCAAATAAGCCCCTCAACTTTCCTCTTATGAAGCAGCCCTTACTGGGCCATTTTCGGGTACGGGGACCGGTCCCTCTAAGGGAGGACCGGTCCCCCGAGAGCTGCCCAAAAACTGCGCGTATGGGAACCGGTCCCCACACTAAGGGACCGGTCCCCGAGAGCTTTTTCGCGAAAATGGGGCTACGGGAACCGGTCCCCTCCCAGAGGGATCGGTCCCCGAGAGCATGAAATCTGCTCCTTGAGCAGATTTTTCTCCAAACTCTCGCGGGTCCGTCCTTAATGCACCTTTAGTGTTTTTGATGTTCTCGGACTTTCCGAAACACCCCAACTCGACAGTTAGTCGATTTTAAATGTAGTTTAACTCCCGGATCTGGAGGATTCACTTCCCTTACAGTGGAGATCTCCCTCCTATCAAGCTCCAAATCCAAGGTCAAGCCACCAAAAGGAAGAAGAGAGGGTGTGGATGAAGTTCCAAGCCTCCAACAAGCTCTCTCCTTCTTCTTCTTCCTCTCATTCTTCTTCTTCTCTCTCTAGGAGCAAGTGGGATGGTGGAATGAGGGAGAAGGGAAGGAAAAGTGGCCATATAAGCCCTCTAGTGTAACAAAATCCAACTAAGTCCCTCAACTTTGCACCCTGTGCAAAGCCCGGACTGGGCAGTTTTCGGACTGAGGAACGGTCTCCCCGACATAGGACCGGTCTCTCGGCCTGCCCCGAAATTCCAACGTTCGGGAACCGGTCTCTCCCCGCACGGGACCCCCCGTGTGGACGCGCTCGGGGACCGGTCTCACCCGCCAGGGACCGGTTGCCTCAAGCCCTGCCGCAATACTGTTCCGGGGGGACCGGTCTCTCCCAGCCAGGGACCGGTCCCCGAGAGTAAAAACTCTCAGAACTCGACCAAAACTCAGGTTTTCGAACTTTTTAGGTCGGAAAACATCCTACGACCACCAAGTGTGGAAAAGCTCGAAACACAACCAATCACTCGAACCTCATAATTTGCATAGGTCCAGTGTGCTACACAATGGCATGCAAGCAAATAAGTCCGTCTCAGGTCCCAGTGGTTCATCACTGTTTCATCGGATCTAAAACCCGGAATACAGCACATGTCCCAAAGGCCTGCCTCTATGTCATCGTGTCTAACACACGGAATATAGTAACTATCTCAATGGCCTATCTCTATGTCATCGTGTCTAAAATACGGAATATAGTAGATTTCCATTGGCGTATCATCATGTCTCTAAGTTGCAGTTCAATAATTTTATAGTTCAAGTGCCCCTTTATGACACTTTTGCTCACTATGTCCCAATATGAATAATAGGTCTAAAAGCTTGTTGTTCTAATCATTTTCCGCACTTGAAGCATGATCTTACATCAGTCAATAGGATATTAAACTCATGCATACTAACAATGCATATGCTTCTCTCTACAACATAGAGTCAATCTTTCATGATGCATAACATAGGGGTTTTAAGCACTCTAAAATTCACATAAATTTCATTCAACATGAATATGCATGTATTTATAGTATACGAAAATATTTAACCACATAGGAGGCATTTCCTCCCATTTCAATGAAGCCAAACCCACCACAACTCTCACAACTCCTTCGTTTGCTTCGATGAAGGTGTCCACTAGTCTTCTAGCACCCTAGAGGTGTAGAAACAAGAGTCAAACGAACCTTACGAACATCCCAAAGCTCAAACATTAAGTAACTCAAGAAAAGGGTGAAAACTCACCGGATGCGAAGGAAACTCTCTTGATCTCGAAATGGGAGCTACAGTCCTTCAAGTCCAACCTAAACAAAGGTTCTAAACCAATCAATTTGGTTTTGGAAGCTTCTAATCAAAGATCCCCAATTCTAACTCTAATATCACATTTCTAGGGTTTCATCTAGTGGAAACTACCAAAGCTTGATCCAAGAGGGGGATTAAGTATACTAACCTCACAAAATGCTCAAACCAAGCTCCAAGTCCTTTAGGATTGAAGGTTGATCCCCAATCAAGCTCCAACCAAAATCTCAAGCTTCTCCAATGGTGGGAAACCAACAAAAAGCAAGAAGGAGAAGAAGAAAGAGATCAAAACTAGCTAAAACCAAACAAAAATAGAGAAGAATCAAGGGGGAAGAGCTCACCTTTGTTCTCCACTGGTCTAGGGCTCAAAAGAGCCCCCCAAGGGCTGTGGTGGTGTTTGTATAGAGATACAACAATTGCAAAAACGCCGCTGCTCGAAAAACTGCCCATTCTGCACTGCGTACCGGTACACGGGTTTGTGTACCGGTACACATCCCATGAACCAGCCCAACCCGAGCCTCGGGTTGGCGCACAGGCTGCCAAAATTGATGACTGTACCGGTACAGCCATCAACCTGTACCGGTACGCAGCCCTGCCGAAAGCTACCCGAGAGCACACCAATAATCCAGCTTTTTGGATTTTTGGTGCCAAGTTTTAAACCTCAATTCTCGGGGCTCGAACCATAGGTCGGAACACTGTTCACGACCCTCCACAAAGTGTGGAAAAGTTCGGAACACAAATCAAACACTCGAACCTCGCTATTTGCAAAGGTCCAGTGTGTTACACTTTCCTTCAGAGCCTTGCTCTAGCTTGCTCTACACCTTGGAGAGCTTCTTCTCCAAGCTTGCTCCTCCAAAAGCCCTCTTGGTCCAAGCCCTAGAGAGAGAGGGAGAGGGAGAGGAGAAGTTTTTAGAGAGAGAGAGGGTGAAGCTTTGTGTTGTGAGGGTGAGAAATGAGCCCTAACACAAGCTCTCTTCACATACATACACCTATCTCATGTCACTTTTGCACATAAGCCCCTCACATTTTCATTTTTGCAAACAGCCCTTACTGGGCAATTTCGGGCTCGAGAACCGGTCTCTCGAGCAAGGGACCGGTTCCCGAGAGCTACCCCGCAGTCTTCGCAGAAGGGGACCAGTCTCCCTTCGATGCAACCGGTCTCTCGGGACCGGTCTCTCACCTAGGGACCGGTTCCCGAGAGCTCGATTTTCAGGACTTAACCGATTTTTCCCTCTGCTCGGCTGATACGCTTTCGGGGACCGGTCTCTCCCCTCAGGGACCGGTCCCGAAAGCCCAAAATCTGGGACTTAGCCAGATTTTGCAATTTCACTCTCTCGGGTCCTTTTAACATTTATATAGGTTCCAATACACTTTTAGCCTATAGTAACTCATTCCTTTCCGCATTCCGCACATTTCGACGGAACTCGGCAGGACTCACGGGGAATTGCTATGTTACATTCTAGCTCTATTCCACCATTAATGGTGCTAGAGGTCCATTTGACCTCATCTCAAAAGCCAAAAACCCAAAAACGCTAAGTTCTACCATTAGGGTTCAAGAGCTTATCTCTAGGTTAGCTCCAATGGAAAGGAGAGGAAGAGAAAGATGCTCCAAGCCTTCTCTAGCTTGCTTTCCTCCTTCTTCTTCTTCTCTATTCCTTCTTCTCCTTCTCTTTTCTTTCTTCTCCTTCTCTTTTCTTTCTTCTCTTCCTTGAGAGAGAGAGGGAGAGCTAAGGGAGAGAGAGTGAGGGGTGAGAATGAGAGAGAGGAGAGGGCTCAGCCCTCTATACCCCTCAACTTATTGCACATTTTCATAAAAGCCCCTCCACTTTTGCTTTCCTCAAACAGCTCTGCCTGGGCAGATTTCGCGCGAAGGGACCGGTCCCTGGTCGGGAGGACCGGTCCTCGAGAGCAATCCATGCTGGCAGAGAGCTCTCTGCCAGCTTTTCGCATACGGGAATCGGTCCCTGCCCGAGAGACCGATCCCTGGGAGACCGGTCCTTGCCTAAGAGACCGGTTCCCGAAAGTGGGATTCTCAGGACTTAGCAAAATTTTCCTATGCTTGCTGATTTCACCTACGGGGACCGGTCCCTCAGCCCTGGGGACCGGTTGCATCAAGCATCCCCGCAACCACTAGCTACGGGGACTGGTCCTTCCCTGCCAGGGACCGGTCCCCGAGAGCAGAATCTGCCAAGTGCAGATTTTGCACTACTTGCTCTTGTGGACTGGACTCCAAAGCACTTTTTGTGTCTTGGACATCGCTAGCTTCTCCGAAGCCTACTCGCTCAACAATTAGTCGATCCTGAACGAAGTATAACTCTCGGATTTCGAGAATTCACTTCCTTACAACTATACTCTTATAAGTATAGATTTCTTTATCTTTATAAATTTTCAGCCGTTGGATGTGCAATTAGAATGATAGTGATCCCCTAAGATTGAGTGGGTGGTTCGTTGAATAGTATGATTTAGCGGATGAAAATGGTCAAAAGGGTATAAATCTAACGATCGAAAACTTATGAGTATAAAGGAATTTATACTCATAAAAGTATATATAGTAGCTGAACTCTCTCTCTCTCTCTCTATATATATAATTATATATAATATATTTTTTAATTATATAAAATAATATATATTATGTATTTTAATTATATGTATATAGAATTTTGATTATTGGGCCCATAAAACCAAACCAGTAAAATCCTACTCTAATTGCTCTTTCTCTCTTTTTCACTTACTCGCAGAGTCACTTTTCCTAATTTTTTTAATATTATAATATCGTATTTTATGCATTCATTTTGTATGTTAAACTCGATATTTTTTATATCAAATTTTAGATAATGTTTTATAAAAATTAAACTATAGATTGCACGATGTTAAGAATTTCAAGCAGCTCGTTTAGGGCTTGAGCTCGCTCGACTCGAAGTTAGGCTCGCTCGAGCTCGGCTCGAATTAATTTCAAGCCAAGCTTGAGGCTAAATTTAGGCTCGAAATTAATTTCAAGCCAAGCTTGAGCTAAGGTAAGCTCGCTCAAGCTCGGCTCGTTTCCACCCGTACTTGCCCGGTAAGAAGAACCAACATACCCGCGAATATAAAGCGCTACCGGAGGAGAACCAACATACCCGCAGCCATACATCACTTGCCGGGGAAGGAGAACCAACATACTCGCAAGTACCAGTTTAGGGATTCCTGAATCAATTCCCAAGTCTCAAGAGTTCGTCTTTTACCCTATATTGTCAACCTCTCTAGGTTTATATCCTCATGTCCACGTGGTCACACTACAACTATGTTTTCCAACCTATGTTCAAGGACACTAGGTTCAATGACATACCAATCCAAGTGGTAATCCTAGCACTATGTTTTCCAACCTATGTTCAATGACACTAGGTTCAATGCCCAATTGTGTTCTTTCCAATACTAGTTGTCCACCTATGATTCATGATTTTATAACATCTAGTACTTGTTGAGTTCTCTAATGTCCCTAAAGAATGTCAACCTATGTTCAATCTCCACACCTTAGGGTCTCCAAACCTATGGTTGCTAGGTCATTCCTAGACTTTTGCTTTCAACTTCGCTCTGATACCATTATATCTGTCACGCCCCAATCCCCGCCAATTTGGTCGGGTTCGGGTCACGTCAACAGACGCCGAACGGACAGAGCCTCCCCTGTCCGCCCAAGGCTCTANGACTCGGAGTTGGCTCGCTCGAGCCCGGCTCGAATTAATTTCAAACCAAGCTTGAGCCTAAATTTAGGCTCGAAATTAATTTCAAGCCAAGCTTGAGCTAAGGTAAGCTCGCCCGAGCTCGGCTCGTTTCCACCCCTACCAATCGGGTGGTGCCAGATATCATTTTGATTTCTGGTATTAGAGCTTGTACCTTATTTGATACCGGCGCACCACATTCTTTTGTTAGCCGAGCATTTGCATCATTACATGGTCTAGAGGTAGGGCCGTTGTTGCATGCACGAGATGTGCAGATTCCCGACCATATTTTGCAGGTTTCAGAGTGTTGTTGGTCGTGTCCGGTGCAGTTAGGCTCTTGGATTATGCCCGCAGACCTGTTGGTCTTAGGGCAGCTGCAGGACTTTGATGTTGTGCTTAGCATGGATTGGCTGGCGCGGTACTATGCTATGATCGACTGTAAAGCGAGGACAGTGACGTTTCGCAAGCCAGATCAGGAGGAGTTCACGTACAGGGGCTGCAGGAGTACGTTGTTTGCCACTTGGATTTCGTCGGCGAGGGCTCGTCAGCTGATGAGTAGAGGATGCATCGCTTTTTTGGCGACGGTTGTAGAGGCGCCTATGGCCGCGCTGGGACTCGAGGATATTCCTATAGTCCGCGAGTTTCGGGATGTTTTTCCTCTGGAATTGACTACTATGCCGCCGGACAGAGAGGTTGAGTTTGTGATTGACGTAGTTCCTTAAACTGTGCCAATCTCGAAGGCACTCTACCGGATGGCACCGACAGAGCTGAGAGAGCTGAAGGCGCAGCTTCAGGATCTGATGGATAAGGGGTATGTGAGACCCAGTGTATCGCCTTGGGGAGTGCCTGTGTTATTCATGAAGAAGAATGATGGTTCACTTAGGTTTTGTGTGGATTATCAGGAGCTGAATAAAGTGACCATCAAGAACAAGTATCCTTTGTCGCGCATTGATGATCTATTTGATCAGCTATAAGGGTCTTGTGTCTTTTCGAAGATTGATCTCCAATCAAATTACCACTAGTTGAGGGTGAGGGCCGAGAATGTTTTCAAGACGGCTTTTCGAATCGGTACGGGCATTATGAGTTCACTGTGATGCCTTTTGGATTGACGAATGCCCCTGCCGCATTTATAGATTTGATGAACAGAATGTTTAAGTCGTACTTGGATAGATTCGTAGTTGTATTCATTAATGATATTTTGATACACTCCTGGAGTGATGTTGAGCATGAGGAGCACTTGAGGATAGTATTACAGCTTCTGAGGGAGAAGAAGTTGTATACTAAGCTGAAGAAGTGCGAGTTTTGGCTACGGGAGGTTTCTTTCTTGGGCCATGTGATTTCTGCAGTTGGAGTAGCAGTGAACCCGAAGAAGATTAATGCTATTCGGGACTGGCCTAGACCGACGACGATGACTGAGGTGAGGAGTTTTCTTGGACTAGCTTGATATTACCGTCGGTTTGTGGAAGGCTTTGCGAAGCTTTCCACACCCAACACTCGATTGACTCGAAAAGAAATTAAGTTTATCTGGAGTGAGGATTGTCAGAGGAGTTTCGACGAGTTGAGACAGAGATTGATGTCGGCTCCTATCCTTGCCCTTCCAGTTATGGGGGAAGTATTTGTGATTTACAGTGATGCATCGCATAGTGGTTTGGGTTGTGTGCTGATGCAGTATGGTAGGGTAATTGCTTATGCTTCCCGACAATTGAAGGATTACGAGAAGAATTATTCTACGCATGACTTAGAACTTACTGCAGAGATTTTTGCTTTGAAGTTGTGGTGATATTACTTGTATCGCGAGCATTGCGAGATTTTTACAGATCACAAGAGTCTTAAGTATCTGTTCACTCAAAAGGAGTTAAACCTGAGGCAACGCTGGTGGTTGGAGTTATTGAAAGATTATGATGTTAGTATTCAGTATCACCCTGGCAAGGCGAATGTGGCGGCAGATGCGTTGAGCAGAAAGTCAGTGTAGAGCTTGAGTATGTTGATTGCTCAGCAGAGGCAATTACTTGAGGAGCTACAGCGGTTCAGGCTAGAGGTAGTGTACCCTGGGTCTACTGCGAGACTGATGTCTATGATCTTGTAGCCCACTCTGTTGGACAGGATCAGGGAGAAACAGAGTGGAGACTCTTACTTGTTGAGGAATCGAGATCAATTCGAGAAGGGACAGACAAAGGCTTTTTCTGTGGAGAGTTCGGGAGTACTGCGGTATAGGGACTGATTGTGTGTGCCTATGGATTCAGAGATCCGAGAAGAGATTTTGAGAGAGGCTCATTACTCACCTTATACGGTTCACCCCGGTGGAACCAAAATGTATAAGGACTTGAATGCACACTTTTGGTGGAATGGAATGAAGCGAAACATTGGCAGATATGTGGCTCAGTGTCTGACTTGCCAACAGGTAAAGGCAGAGCATTAAGTGCCTGCTGGCAAGCTTCAGAACCTGCCAGTGCCCTAGTAGAAATGGGAGCAGATCACGATAGACTTTATCGTGGGATTACCTAGAGCACAGGGCGATTTCGATGCTATTTGGGTGATAGTGGACAGACTGACTAAGTCTGCTCACTTTCTACAAGTACAGACCACTTGATCCAGGGAGAGACTCGCTCAGCTATACTTGGATGAGATTGTCAGATTGCATGGTGTGCCCACCTCGATAGTATCGGATCGAGACCCGAGGTTTGTCTCGCATTTTTGGAGGAGTCTTCAGATGGCCTTGGGTACACAGCTACATTTCAGTACAGCGTTTTATCCACAGACAGATAGTCAGTCAGAGCTGACCATTCAGACTCTGGAGGACATGCTGAGAGCATGCGTCCTGGACTTTGGAGGGGGTGGCATTGACATTTGAGACTGGTTGAGTTTGCGTACAACAACAATTATCAAACGAGCATTCAGATGGCTTCGTTTGAGGCATTGTATGAACGCAAGTGTCGATCCCTTTTGCATTGGAGTGATGTGGGTGAGAGGAAGACTCTGGGACCTGAGATTCTGATAGAGGCAGAGGAAAAAGTTAAGATTGTGCGGCGACACATTTTGACAGCCCAGAGTCAACAAAGGAGCTACGCCGATACCAGTAGACGAGACTTAGAGTTTCAGGTTGGAGATCACGTGTTTTTGAAAGTCTCGCCGTCCCGAGGGATACGCGGATTCAGAGTACGTGGAAAGCACAGTCCACGCTTTGTAGGCCCTTTCGAGGTATTGGAGTGAGTTGGACTGGTAGCCTACAGGATTGCTCTACCCCCACGACTGGCCGGTGTTCATGATGTTTTTCACGTCTCGGCATTGAGGAGATACGTGTTCGATCATTCACATGTGATTGACTTCACTCCACTGGAGTTTGGCGAGGACTTGAGATATGAGGAGCGACCGGTGCGGATTCTTGCTCGGGAGACGAAAGAATTGCGCAACCGGGTCATACCTTATGTAAATGTGCAGTGGAGAAATCACAAGGAACGTGAGGCGACGTGGGAGCCAGAGACGGTGATGCAGGAGTCCTATCCCTACTTGTTCGAGACTCGGGTTTGAGGTATGCATTAAGTTTCGAGGACGAAACATTTTATAGTGGGGCAGGATGTAGTGTTCTGGGGGTTTGGTATCGGATTAGCTACAGTTTTAGCGACTGATAGACACATTTGGAGAGTATCGGACTGAATCGGAGTCGTTTTTGCACGAAATGGATGCAGAAACGGACTTGACGCACTCAAATAAGCAAAACTGGAGTTTTGCCAGTTTCGGGCGCCCAGAACATGGTTTGGGTTGCCCAAATCTTGAGTGCTGAACTAANGTACCCCAGTGTAATTACAGAATAGACTGCTCTCGAGTTGTGCCAATTCGATGCTGAGTACCGGTACTGCATCGGACGAGTACCAATATTGAGCTTGAGTACCGGTACGGCATCGAGTTGGTACCGGTACCCAGTGTGCGAGGCTGCGGGCTGAGAGGCCGAGTACCGGTAATCAAATCTGGTACCAGTACTCCAGCTGGATTTTGAGTAGGTGAGGGACCTTTTGGTCATTTGATGCATCGTTTATATCACCCTTATCCCCACCGCTTCTTATACGTGTAGAGAGGCAGGTAGTGAGCCTCTGGTTGCTACTTTCTCTCTCTCTAGGTTGGAGTCGTGTGCTTGGTGGAGGTCATGGTTTGAGCTCGGATCGACATCGACGTTCCACTTGAGAGCCGTTCGAGCGTGTGGGCGTCGCGGTTGCGCCGTTGGAGGCCGGGCGAGCGTGAGATTCCTCTCCTTTCGATTTCTCACCGTTGTTGGACGAGTGTTTCGAGGTGGGTTGAAGTTTACCGAAATCATCAGATTTCCTCCTAAACCTAGATGTTGTCAACATGTAAACTTCATGTGTTGTATCATGTTAGTAGCTCGATTCGCCGATTTGCATTGCTTTAAATAAAATCTGAATTGGAGCTTAAATGCTAGATTTGTTTTACATGTTGGACTTGAAATTGACTTAGGAGAAAACTATAGATCCTACACTATCATTTTCTGAAAACTACCAGATTTAGCTTTAGGAGCTGTGGTTGGTTTGTGTCGCCGCAGTTTGTACACGGTGGATATCCAGATTAGTTTAGAATGAGTTTACGCTCGTATTGGGATACCGAGCTTATTTTACAGTTAAGTGTAGACTGTTTCGGACTGTCGAGTGCCGTCGTGGTTCACGATGGACCTAGATTTCTGTGTTTGCATCAGATTGTGCTAAGAGTACGTGAGTGTTTGTGGTTAGACCAGTTAGACCCTTTTGCTTTGATTATAGCCTGTGAGAGCCTGATTGAGCTCAGTAGAGACACACTTTCATACTCGATTGGGTAACGCCCATGAGTGCCACTTCAGAGTCAGGCTTTGTGCGTTCGCGTTTACGTCGTAGTGTCCAGGTTAGACTTGCTTTTTATCAACTACCCAACGTGGTGGTGGTTGGTGTAGCTTTGACAGGCGGGACGGGTGTGTTCACAGTCCTTAGTGAGATTGGATCAGATATTGCATCATATTTATATCTACAGATAGCTAGTGTTGGTTAGCTATAGTATAGTGACATATAGCTGTAGAGTTTGTACCAGTTTTCTTTACTATCTTCCTGCATATTTTCTGTAGACTTAATGGGTGCGCCGTTGAGGTCGGTAGCGGTACCCACTAAGGACTATTTCTTTTTGCAGTAGTTCTCACACCGAGTTGTTGACCTCTTTTTTGTATAGTCTTCTTCTGCGGCTGCTGCTGTCGCCAATTCTGATCGTGGAAAAGGAGTTACGAGCTAGATCCATTCCAGACAAATTGCAGTGCTAGAGGAGTATCTCCTACAGGTAGTTTTGAGGTACTTATGTACATATGGTTGTTGTCTGGGCACTCAATGGAGTGAGTGATGTAGTAGATATTTTGTATGTACTGGAACCCCTCGAGATTTTATATATATATATATATATATATATATATGTTTTCAATTTAGTAGCTTTTTACCTTATGGTTGTAGTTTGGCTTTATTTACAGGTACAACTATCGTTTCGTATAAAAAAAAAATTTCTATGTATACGACGGGTCTGTTGGCGTGCACGAGGAAACATGTAATTCAGGGCGTGACAGTTGAAATAAATGTTGATTAGATATTTTATAGTTCTTCATACTATATATTTCAATTATTATGACAATATATATATATATATATATATATATATATATATATATATATATATATATATATATATATATATATATATATATATATATATATATATATATATATATATATATATATATATATATATATATATATATATATATATATATATATATATATATATATATATATATATATATATATATATATATATATATATATATATATATATATATATATATATATATATATATATATATATATATATATATATATATATATATATATATATATATATATATATATATATATATATATATATATATATATATATATATATATATATATATATATATATATATATATATATATATATATATATATATATATATATATATATATATATATATATATATATATATATATATATATATATATATATATATATGTTTTCAATTTAGTAGCTTTTTACCTTATGGTTGTAGTTTGGCTTTATTTACAGGTACAACTATCGTTTCGTATAAAAAAAAAATTTCTATGTATACGACGGGTCTGTTGGCGTGCACGAGGAAACATGTAATTCAGGGCGTGACAGTTGAAATAAATGTTGATTAGATATTTTATAGTTCTTCATACTATATATTTCAATTATTATGACAATATATATATATATATATATATATATATATATAT
>NW_017890776.1:4690-13861 GCF_001540865.1 Ananas comosus | reverse complement strand
AGGGAGAGAGCAGAGGAGAGAGGGGGGTGGGGGGAGAGGGAGAGAGCAGGGGGAGAGGGAGAGGTAAAGAGGAGGCGGGAGAGAGTGAGACTCACTCTCTCTCTCTCTCTCTTCCGCGCGCGAGGGCCCCTTGGGCCCCGCGTGTCCCCCCTTGGGACCTCCATGTTCCCCTCTCTCTCTCTATCTCTCTCTCTTGCGCGCGCGCCCCCGTGCGCGGGGGGCGCGGGTCGGGTACCCCGGCACCCCCGTGTCCCCCCTCTCTCTCTCTATCTCTCTCTCGCTCTCCCGCGCGACCCTCGCGCGGAAGGCGCGCGGGCGCGGGCCCCTTGGGACCCCTCTTGTCCCCCCTCTCTCTCTCTCCCTCTCTCTCTCTGTCTGCTCTCTCTCTATCTCTCTCTCCCTCTCTCTCTCTCTCTCTCTCTCTCTCTGCTCTCTCTCCCTCCCTCTCTCTCTGTTCTCTCTCTCTCCCTCTCTCTCTCTCTCTCTCTCTCTCTCTGCTCTCTCTCCCTCCCTCTCTCTCTGTTCTCTCTCTCTCCCTCTCTCTCTCTCTCTCTCTCTCTCTCTCTCGCGCGAGGCTCACGCAAAACGCGGGGAGCTCGCCGTAAAAACTCTCGATTATATAGTTATATAGATTGAATATATTAGATTTTTTTTTTATTGTCATAATTGGTTAACTTATCGTGCATTTCAGCCAGGTGACAGAATGATAATATTTTTTTTCAGGGGTAATTGTTAATATACTCCGGAAAAGTATCCGACTTTCTATTTACCCTTTTTAGAAGGCTAATATTAAAAATATCCTTTTTTTACGTTCCAACCTATTTTAAATATACCCGTGGAGTTAAATTCTGTTATAATGAATTGCTAGCAATAATTGTTATCTAAATGAAATTACTATTACACCTTTCAAATATATTCTTTTACCATTACCAATTTTTTTTATTTGCCCTTTAAATTCAGGGTACAAAAAATATTTTTGATTTTTGTCTTTTCAAATATGCTCTTCTACCATCGACAATATTTTTTATTTGTCCTTAAATTAAGGGCAAAATAGCTATTTTAATTTTTTTTTTAACTCTATAAATATTTAACTCACGTTTAATCCAAGCTAACTTAACGGGTGGTAAAAGTAGGGTATTTTAAAATAACGGTGGAACATATGAGGGATAAATTGGAAAGAAAAAAAAACATAGGGATAAATAAAATATTTTAGAAATTTTGATGGGTATATAGAAAATTATCCCTTTTATTTTATTTTTTTTTTAAAAGCAAAGAAATCAACTTTTGTATATCTCTTGTTGGTGTTAGTGAAAAGAAATTTAGATTTATGGAATGCAAGTAATATTCCACCAACTACTCTAATAGTAGTATAATATTTCATATATGTTGAAGAATTAAAGTAGGCTTAGAATTTGTTGTTCTATGACAATTGCAACAACAATCCAATCTAATGTACTGATTAATCCTGTTAAGGTTTTCTGCACATTTATAACTTTTTGAATAATACCAATTTATAAAAATCGTATTACTAGCTCGAGTATAAGCTTAAATATTTAGTTACATTTTTTGCACTTATTGATGCATATAAAGTAAAAGTAGAGATTTTTTTTTTTTTTTTTTCTGTAACTAATAGGTTTTTCAATTGTGCAGCAGAAGCGGCAGCACGAAGAGAGATGAAATCCTAAGGAGGTGTTTGGTTTGATGTAAAAATGGATGGAAAAGAAATTTCGGTGGAAAGATGGTTTGTGACTTGTTTGTTTCGCCGTAAAAAAAATTTCGAAAAAAATGGTTTTATGTATTTGACTGAAAATTTTCATTTTCGTTTTCCGCGTGTGAACGGCGGAAAACGAAAATGCCGAGCGCGGAGCCAAAATTGCGGCTCATGGGGCGGTGCTTTTTCACGGGGTCCACGAGACCACTTCGGCCGCATGAGAGGGAGGTCCACGATGGACCTTCCTCTTTATATATATATAGAGTTGAGCTAGAATACTTTCGATAGCAAGCCGGTATTTTTGCCACCCATTTGTTTTCGATGATGGAGCCTTCAAATTGATAATCGACACCGTTGAATATGATCTATACCATTTAAAGTATTTAGAAATCAAATTTCATATATTTTCGATATTGTTCTCTTATCCATCGAGTAGACACAAAAATGAACGGCTGAAAATGAATATTCTTAAAAAAATGATGATAGGAGTCTTGTAATCAAGATCAAGAGTATAGATCTTGTTTTAAATAGTTTAAAGAATTTTCTAACAAAAATTCAATTGATTTGGATATCTTTACGCCGTTAAACGAGAAAACGCCTCATATCAACCATTAAAATTACAAATTTTGAAACCCTTTGATCATTAGGCAAATGATGTCGAAAAGATTTGAAATTTGATTTCTAAACACTTCAAGTGGTATAGATCATGTTGAATGGTGCCGATCGTCGATTTGGAGGCTCTATCATCGAAAATAAATGGGTGGCAAAAGTACCGGTTTGATATCGATAGTATTCTAGCTCAACTCTATATATATATATATGATAAAGAGAGAGAAGAAGAGACGAGAGAGAGTGAGCAGAATACTCTCGATAGTGAAAACGGAATCGTTTTTCACTATCGAGAATTGTTTTCAGATGATAGCTACCAAATGTGACCGATCGTCTCGGTACATATGATAAAACGCATTTAAACTTACCTAGAAATCAAAGATTTCCGCACTTTCGATATTTGAATTATTTTATCCATCTAAAGTGAACAGAAAAGGAATGGTTGAAAATAAAATTTTTAAAAAATATGATAGGAACAGTCTGAGTAATCATATCAAGAGTACAGATCTTGATTTTAATTTAGTTTATAAGAATTTTCTAACAAAAATTCAATTGATTTGGATATCTTACAAAACCGTTAAATAACGAAAAACGATCTCTTATCCACCAATAATTACAAATTTTGAAACGCCTTCTATCATTAGGCAAATGACTGTCGAAAAAGATTGTGAAATTTGATTCTAAACACTTTAAATGGTATAGAATAATGTTCAGCCGAAGCCGATTACATCTCACATTTTGGAAGCTCTAATCAATCGAAAAACAACTCATAGTAAGCTACCGTTCTACATCGGATGAGTATTCTAGCTCAACTCCTATATATATATAAGTATAATATATAGTATATAGCGACTTCCATACTATCATATGTACCATAGGAGCTCCGGTACAAGTGATAGTCTTGTTTTTATCTTATGAAGTATTCAAATCAATGATCCATCACCGTTAAAACTAATATACAGGAGTGTTTATAAAGTTTTTAAAAATAAATTTTATTATTTTTTCAGATCATAAGTTTACATTAATCAAAACCATTTTCAAAATTATTATTTTACGATGGCTATATATGGCAAGTTATGGAATTTAACGATTTGAAGAATTTAAATTATTACAAATTTTGATAGAAAATACTTTTAAACTATCTAGATTACGTTAACATCTTGATCTTGAATTATAAAAGTCCGCTATTTTCAAATTAGTGAAAATTATTCACTACGCGCCCATTTTACATAATTTTATCTACTAAGTAAAACGAGATGTCAGAAAAAAAACTAAACGTTTATAATATCTAAAGAACTTCATATATCATTAATCAAATATTAACAGGTGATGGAGCGTTAAATTTTATAACAGCCATAAGATTAAAACATGGGACTATAGTAAGAGACTCCCGGTTAGATAGATAGTATAGTAGCACATAAATTCTAATATATAATATATATAATATAATTGAGCTCCTATGCTTTTAAAAGTAACCAGTTATTGGTGCTTGTAATTGTTAGGCCATTGAATTAAGAGAATATGGGTTAGGATGATGTAGAGACGCCACCTAATGGGTTAAGTGGGTGATCTGGTTGAAAGTATAATCTAAATGTTGAACAATGATCCAAGGAGTAGATCTAACGGCTAATAAACTTAACAAGCACCAAAATGTTTAGCGTAGCTATTTACAAGCACCATAAGCTGGACATATAATATATATACATAGTATAATATACATATTATATACATATATAGAGAGTTGAGCTAAATACTTCTAAAAGCATCAAGAGATAGTGCTTAGGTGTTTTTAACCCTATGATAAGAGAATATAAGGGAGTTGGAAATGATGGTGTATGTGGATGAGAGTGGAATAGTTGAATCCAATGGTCATTAGTAATCAAGGACGTAGTATTCAGGCTAAAAACACTAATAGCACCGAAGGGGTACTTGAAAAGTATTCTAGCCAAACTCCACTTATTATATATAATATATATACATATACATATGTATATGTATAATATATGTATATATAATGTATTGTATATACATTATATAATAATATACATATGTAAAGTTAATAACATATGATAGTACATATATAATTATAACATATAACATATGTATAATGTAAATAGTATGTATAATATAACATTATACATATGTAAATGTATATATATATGTTGATACGAAGAAGGTAAAGAAAAAAGAATATATATAATACAGTATAATACAATGTGTATATTATATATGATATATACAACAGACTACATACTGCATATATAGATATTATATATATATATAATATGTAGTATAATGTATGTATATTATACATAAAATCATATATATATAAAATAATATCAGTTGGTATAATATATTATCATACATTATAATATATATATATATAATATATATATATATATAAATAGTATAATATATATATAATATATATATATATTATATATTATATTTATAATATGTATGTAATATAATATATAAACAATACATATATATCATATATATATACATAATAATATAAATTATATCATAATATTATAATTATATATATATATATATACCTATATAAACATAACATACAATTATATATAATATATATGAAAGATATACATAATCATACATATATATATTATAATAAGTATATACGATACATATATATATATAAGTATATATATAATATATAAGATAATATTATATAATAGAGTTGCAGCTAAATACTCTCGATAGTACAAACTGAGATTAATTACTATCGAACTTTTTTCGATGATAGCATGCTTACCAAATTGACGATCCGCTCCGTGTAATACTATGAATCTAAACTAATTTAAACATCTAGAAATCAACTTTCACCGTACTTTTCGATAATTTCACCTTATTATATCCATTCTAGTGAAGACTAAGGTCGAAACCGAAAATGAATGAGTTGAAAATAAATATTCCTTAAAAAATATATATGAGTCTATGTAATCAGACAAGAGTATAAATCTTGTTTAAATAGTTTAAGCAATATTT
The DNA here is from genome assembly GCF_001540865.1 of Ananas comosus. Classification (NCBI taxonomy): domain Eukaryota; kingdom Viridiplantae; phylum Streptophyta; class Magnoliopsida; order Poales; family Bromeliaceae; genus Ananas; species Ananas comosus. Next base: position 8,532 of record NW_017890776.1, on the reverse strand, counting down.
CTTAAAACGAAAAATTCATTGATCTATAGGATATGTTTAAAGATATTAACCGTAAACGAGAAAACGTCTCTTATCGCACCATTAAAATTACAAATTGAAACCCTTTGATCAAATTGAGCCAATGATGTCGAAAAAGATTGGAAATTTGATTTCTAAACACTTTAAAGGTGTATAAGATCATGTTCAACGGAGCCGATCGCAATTTGGAAGCTCTATCATCGAAAACACTCGATAGTAAAATGCCTCCGTTTACTTATCGAGAGTATGCTAGCTGCAACTCTATATATATATATAATATAGTAATTATATAATATATAATAATATATATATATATAATAATCTACTATACTATATATGATAAGTATATATATAATATATAGTACATATATACATATAATAAATATCATGTACATAATAATAATATAATACATACTATATAATAATATATACACAATATCAGATATATATATACACATATATTATATATATACACATATATCTATTTATATATATCACATATATAGTAGTAAAATACATATATATAGACTATATATATATATATATGAGTAGGGCTCCAATACTTTTATGAGTATTGGGCCCTTTGTACTCATAAGTTGTTTTCGATGATGGGACTTCCGAATCGACGATCCACTCCGTTTAATATGATCTAGAGTATTTGAAACTTTTAAAAAATAAATTTCGTAATTTTTAAAATCATAATAAAGTCCATCAAGCGGGTATAAAATGAACGATCGAAATCGAACGACGTCCTAAAAATGGATGATCGGATCCTTCAATTTAAGATCGAAGTTATTGATCTTTTATCTAGATAGTGAATAGAATTTTCTATTAAAAATTCAACCGATATATTCCGATTCTTTTACACTGTAAAACTAGCAAGTATCTCATACCGGCCGTTAAAATATTGTCAATTTTGTGACCTTTTGATCGTAAGGTAAATGATGTTGAAAAATTATGAAATTTGATTTCTAGAAGATTTAAATGCTCTAGATAATGTTTGACGGTAAGAATCGTCGATTCGAAAAGTCTATCATCGAAAACAACTTATGAGTACGAGGGTGATCGTACTCATAATAGTATAGTAGCCGAAATCATATATATATATATATATATATAGAGAGAGAGAGAGAGAGAGAGAGAGAGAGCAGGACTGCTGTGCTCTCAGGAGCACGGAGGCCTCCGTGCTCCTGAGCCATTTTCGATGATGGAATTTTTGAATCCACAATCGACTCCGTTAGACTTGATCTAGCGTATTTGAAGTTTCTAGAAAATAATTTTTGTAATTTTTTGATATCATTTACCTAGCAATCGAAAAGATTCAAAATCAATAATTTTTAACGGCTGAAAATAAAAATCATATAAAAAGTGGTGATATAACACTAAAATTTTCGATCAGAAATATTGATCTTGTTGTAAATAGTATAAAGAATTTTGTATCAAAATTTCATCTGATTTGAATACTTCTACACTGTGAAACTTGAAAACGACAGATATCAACTATTAAAAATTATGGATTTTGAATCCTTTCGATCACCACGTAAATGATATAAAAAAATCGCAAAAATTATTTTCTTGTAACGATCCAGCCCACTAGCAACAATAACTCGTTGAGCCCAACCACCGGCCCAAAATGCTTAAGCCCAGTTATTATTACTAGTGTCTAAGTCTCTTATAAACCCAATGACAACCCCATTCCTATTCGATGTGGGACTATTGGGGTGTTACAGACTCTCCCCGTTAAGGCCCTGACGTCCTCGTCAGTCCAATCACACACACAGCCCAAGATCACCAGGCGATGTGAGACTCGTCTCGCTAGCCCGTCATCCAGACCCTGGCTCAGCCGAGACTCGTCACGCATGTCCAGCTGGTGAACCGGCTCTGATACCAAATGTAACGATCCAGCCCACTAGCAACAATAACTCGTTGAGCCCAACCACCGGCCCAAAATGCTTAAGCCCAGTTATTATTACTAGTGTCTAAGTCTCTTATAAACCCAATGACAACCCCATTCCTATTCGATGTGGGACTATTGGGGTGTCACATTTCTAGAAACTTCAAATGCGCTAGTTCAAGTCTAACAGAGCCAATCGTCGATTCGAAAATTTTATCATCGAAAACGGCTCAAGAGCACGGAGGCCTCCGTGCTCCTTAGAGCACAGCAGCCTTGCTCTATATATATATATATAATTGAGCTAGAATACTTTTAGAAGCACCACTTCCATGGTGCTTCTGAGCTTTTAGCCCTTGGATCTACTCCTTGATTATTAATAGCCTTTGAATCAAACACTATTCTACCTACCACCATCATCCTAACCCTATATTTCTTCATCCAAAGGCTAAAAACTCAAAAGCACCATCTCTTTGGTGCTTTTGGAAATATTCTAGCTCAACTATATATATATATATATATATATATATATAACGTATATATTGATCTAGGATACTTTTAACAAGTATCCATCCCCATGTTGCTATCCACGTTTTAGCATTGGACTCTATTTTTTGATTACAAGATAGCCCTTGGTCAAACACTATTCCACCTACCCACCACCCTACCAACCACCTACCCCAACATCTCAACCTCACATCTCTCCCATCCCAATGGCTAAAAACACACAAGATAATCACTTGGGTATACTTGTAAAAGTATCCTACCATACTCTATATATATATATATATATATGTATATATATGATATATATCTATATATATAACTATACAATTAGCAACTATACTATCTTATAGTACCGGAGCTCCAGTACTATAGTCTTGTTTTCGATATTAGGGTGATTCAAGATTAATAATCACCACCGGTTAAATATGATTCTAGGGTATATAAACGTTCTTAGTAATAATAAAAATTTTATTTTTTTCGACCATCGTTTACTTATAAATAAATTATGTCCAAAAATTGACAGTGGAATTGGAATATTCTTTAAAAATTTGAGCATGAGGACTTTTAAATCAAGATCAAGAATGTTAAACATTAATCTAGATAGTTTAAAGTATTTTCTATCAAGAATTTGAGAAATTTAGATTCTCTACACCGTTAAAACTCCAAACCTCGCCAAATAGTTATTGAAATTGGACAATTTTGAAATGTTTGATATAAAGGTAAACCTATGTCGAAAAAATTAAATTTTATTTCTAAAAACTTTAAATACCCGTAAATCAGTTTAACGGTGTGAATCATGATTTGAACACCCTAAAATCAAAAATGGAGACTATAGTACCGAGCTCCGTACTATAGATAGATAGAAGACTAGTATTATATATAATAGTACTATATACTATAATATTATATATTATATATATATACCTATAATATGATACTATTATACGAGTAACGATCCGTCCTCGTCTCCATAAGTTGTTTCGATGATAGATGATTCCGAATCGACGATCCACACCATTAAGAAGTTATTTACAGCATTTAAGACCTTCTAGAAATCAAATTTCTAGTAATTTTTCCGACATCATTTACTGTTACGATCCAAGAGGTCACAAATTTGACAATTTAACGGCTGGTATGGGGAATACTTGCTAGTTTACGGCGTATAAAGGAATCGAAATTTGTTGAAGTTTTTGATAGAAAATTCTATCACTACATAGTTAAAGATCAAAAGCCTCTGATCTTGCATTGAATGAATCCGATCAATCTTTTAGGACGTCCGTTCGATTTTGTAACCGCGTTTCATTTTAATGCCCCTTGAATGGACTTTATATTGATTTTCGAAAATTATCGAATTTATTTCTAGAAAGTTTCAAAATAACTGCTAGATCAATATTTAACGGAGTGGATCGTCGATTCGCAGTTTCCC
>NW_017890776.1:0-4665 GCF_001540865.1 Ananas comosus | reverse complement strand
TATTTAATCTATATATAGAAATTATAATAATAATATATATAGTATATTAATTATTATAAATTACTAATATATATAATAAAAATATATTAAATATTTTTTTACTTTTTTTTCTTTTAACCAAACAACAGTCACGAAAAATTATTTTTCTTTTCTTACAAATCAAATACTAAACGACGTAAAAAAAAATTTCACAAAAATTTTTTTCCATTGAAAATTTGTTTTTCACAATTTTACGTGAAACCAAACCCACCCTAAATTGCTGCAGAGAAAGAAAGGGTTGAGCCCAACTTTGGCTTAGCAGGGAAGGAAAAAGTACGCAAAAAAAAAAAAGGGAAAACGTCAAAAACCCACCTTGTGGTTTCATTCGTTCTCACTTTAGTACCGTTTGGTTTAAAGTGTATCAAATTAGTACCCTGTGGTTTCGCACTTTCTCACTTTAGTGCCCTATGGTTTAAAAATCACAGAATATTAACTTGATACAAAAATAAAACCACATGATACTAACTTGATATTGTTGATGCCAAATTTGAAATGAACACGCCGATCTAGCCTACGTATGAGCCGAAGAAATTAGGACGCGTGATACACCAGGAGTCTGCAATAATGCGCCTGAAGGCCAAGAGCGTTTAGGCGGGAACGGTTGAGAAGTGGGGCGTAACTTCCATGTGAAGTGGGGCATAACTTCCATGTGAAGTGGGATGTAACTTCCATGAGAAGTGGGGCGTAACTTCCATGATCATGGTTACAACCACTCCTCCAACCAACCAATAATGTGGGTTGATGTCACTATAAATAGTGACTTCAAAGCCTGTAATAGAGGTCTTTCTCCTCCCTGAACGAGAAGACCACCCTATTTTCCTTACAATTTTATCACTTTTCTAGGTCTTACCTACTTTTGTGTTTCACACCAGCCGACTTTCTCGGCTTATGGAAATATATAATTATTTTGTCTCACACGGGCTTCTCGTATGTCTGAGACTTTTATACATCAAATGTTGCCTCACTACGGGCACCCCGGCTTACTTGTTTTCTTCAGTCTTAAAGTCGGTTCCTTACTCGGCTTATCGATTATGTCGTGTCCTTGACCAGCCGGACTTCTCGGTTTGTGACGGAAGATAACTTTCTCTTGTCTTTTTCATGTCCTTTCTCCCAAAATCAGATGTCGCCTCACTACGGGTTTCCCGTCTGTCTGAGGTCTTATGATTCAATGTCCTTGATGAGGATCTTTTCGCCATTTACGCTTTTTCTTTTCTAATGTAAATCTGATGNAAATCGACTACCAACAATTTTTGGCACTCCCGGTGGGACCTTATTTTTAAGGTAAATTTATATTTTTGTATAGATTATGGCTAATGATAACGCCGTAATTCTACGTAATAGGGCCATTCCTAGAAATTCTGGGAGTGATCAACCTAATGATTCAGACAATACTGGCGAATGTCAAGCAGTTTTGCCAGTTGAAGGAGAAACTAGTGGACAGTCGGCTCATCAAGAGACGAGTCTAACTCAGGCGCTTGGCCAGATGAGCCGAGTCCTACAAACGTTAGATCAAAATATCCATCAAAGTACTGCTCGACTAGACGCGGTGCTGGCCGCCATCACGGCCAATAATAAAAATATTGCACGAATAGGGCAATTATTAACTCGAAATTAGCAACTAATGACAAGCTTACAAGGGCCTATGATGACACCAGTATTGCAAAATCCTGCTATACTGGTAAATGGATAGCCCCAATACCAGGGGGCACCATTCTAAGCGGCTTACAGACCGGCCGTCATTAATACCGATCAACAGCCGAAAATTACATAGGGATTGCCACCACCTCCGCCGATGGCAACATACCAGCCCCAAAATGTAGAGACTAGAGCTGGGGGCAGGCTCCAAATATTCAAGGAGCAAATCCCATAGTACAAAACTTCGGACCATTACAAGGACCGAATGCAGTACAAGCACAAGTTCCTTTGTAAGGAAACAATGATAAAATATATGCGCAAATCGAAGAAGCCATCCGAAATACTATTGGAGTAGGCGCAAGGCCGGCAATGCGGCTTATATTTAGATCACCTTATCCTGCAAATATAAACACAGAGTATCCATACCCGGCAAATTAGAAAATGCCGAAGTTTGATAAATTTTCTGGGGATGAGACCGAAAACACGGTCGAACATGTGGCACGGTTCACGGCACAATGTAGGGAAACCGCGACAGATCCATTTTTAAAATTAAGATTGTTTAACACGTCGTTAACTAAAACGGCGTTTACTTGGTATACAAGTTTATCAGTCAATTCCGTCCAAGATTGGGACGAATTGGAAAGAAAATTTCATGAGCGATTCTATAAGTCGGAGCCACAATTATCGGTCGCCGACTTGGCTTTATACCGACAAATGTCAGGTAAAACGGTCGAAGAGTATTTGAACCGTTTCAAAATAGCCAAAACCCGGTACTTTATGAGAATGCCGGAATCAGAGTTCGCCAAAATGGCGTTAAATGGTTTGCATATTACGATAAAAGACCATTTTGAAGATAAGTATTTTTCTAACCTATTTGATTTAGGAGTTCGAGTTGCCCAATATGAGCAATTTCAGAAGAAAAGTGAGGACGATCGGCTGTAATGGAGCCGATATAAAAATCAAAGCAAAGGCAAGAAGAAATCCTTGCTAGAAGAACAGTCGGTTCAAAAAGAGTCGAGCCAATCAAGTGAAAGTGAAGAATCGGCTGAAGAAGCCGAGATATATATGGCTAGTAAAGAGCCACTTTCTTCAAAAAAAATTCTTGATAGAAGAACATTCGGCTCAAGGAGAGCTAAATCAATCGAGTAAAAGTAAGAATCAGCTGATAAAGCCGAGGTATATGCAGCTGGGATGATAAAGAGCCATTTTTTTTAAGCCGACCAAGACCAACGAAACTAAAGCTTGGGTCTCGGCTATGCTATTGAGCAGTCGATTTGGCACCAATAGTCATCCGAATGTTCATTCGAAAGACTATTGAGGGGGCATTGTTGATGCCAAATTTGAAATGAACACGCCGACCTAGCCCACGTATGAGTCGAAGAAATTAGGACGCGTGATACACCAGGAGTCAGCAATAAGGCGCCTGCAGGCCAAGAGCGTTTAGGCGGGAACGGTTGAGAAGTGGGGCATAACTTCCATGTGAAGTTGGGCATAACTTCCATATGAAGTGGGATGTAACTTTCATGAGAAGCGGGGCGTAACTTCCACGATCATGGTTACAACCACTCCTCGAACCAACCAATAATGTGGGTTGATGTCACTATAAATAATGACTTCAAAGCCTGTAATAGAGGTCTTTCTCCTCCCTGAACGAGAAGACCATTCTATTTTCCTTGCAATTTTATCGTTTTTCTAGGAGTAGTCTAAATGTAATCTTTTCTTTTTCGCATTTACCGCTTTCCTAGGAGTAGTTCCTGTAACTTAGCATTCTGAAGTCTGTCTGCCCTTTGGGCATCACTCCGCTGTAGACTAAAACCCTCTTTCCTGTACTTTTTCTGTTCTCTTTCAATAGAAGGCAATGTTTGGCTCTTCAGGCCGACCAGTTCCTGTGCTGTATTAGCTACTCGGCTCATTCCTTGGCTGAAATTCTGACTTCTTTTGTTCATTCCGCCCCACGGGCATCACTCCGTTGTAAACTACATATTTTCAGAGTCTGTATGCTCTTCGGGCACACTCTGTTTTATTAATATATAAAGGTATTCGGCTCTTTCAGCCGACCACACTTTGTGTTTTCATCCATTCGGCTCTTCAGCTGACCCTAGTTTCTGTGCATTCTATACATTCGGCTCATCCAGCCGAACCGAATTTACTGTAGAGATCTTCGAACCCGGCTGGCTCGATCCCTCGTCAGCCGAATCGTTTGATCTGTCGAAGGGCGCAAACTTCGAGGGTCACTATCCGCAGTCGGTCCTCACCCCGACGCACTTCCTGAGGAGGATCTTTGACCGGGTCAAGGGTCAGGAAAATCGGCTACCAACAGATATAAAAATAAAATCACAGAATACTAACTTGTACACTTTAAACCACAGGATACTAAAGCGAGAGAGTGCGAAATCACGTGGTACTAACTTGATACATTTTAAATTTCAGAATACTAAAATGAAAAGTACGAAACCATAGAGGAGGGTTTAGAAGTTTTTCCAAAAATTAAAGAGGTTGCCGAGGATTGGATACTTAAGTGATGTGACGGGATTCAGGAAAAAAAAAAAGAAGTAATGTTGTCTATTTATCTATACAAATATTAATCGATTGTCTCATCACATCAATAATAATAAAATATTAATTGGCGATTCGATGACGTCAACAAAATTTATTGAGAGAGAGCTACCGTGTACATGAGGGCAAAAGCCAATGAGAGTTTACTACTACATATCAATAAAAATTTTAAACTAATATATACATAAAATATAAATTTTTATAATACAATAAATTATTTAAATAATTTTATATTATATATATTATATTTTATTTTATTTTATGATATTAATTATTAAATTTTTTGTGAATCATTTAATATTCTGTGCAATGTATGAAGTATTGGTATGGAATATGAGCAAGCAAAATTTTTCTCTCTTTTGAAATTATGAGTGTATCCTATTAAGTATTCTTTACACGAAATGCATATTTGTACATATACCGCATGTCTAAAAT
>NW_017890775.1:27001-35775 GCF_001540865.1 Ananas comosus | reverse complement strand
TGGGGGACCGGTCTCTCCTATCAGGGATCGGTCCCCGAGAGTAAAAACTCTCAGGACTCTGCCAAAACTCTCGAGATCGAACTTTTAGGCCGGTATACCATCGACGGCCCTCCACCAAGTGTGGAAAAGTTCGGAATACAAATCGAACACTCGAACCTCGCAATTTGCAAAGGTCCAGTGTGCTACAATCATACCAATTTCATTGAAATAATACTTTCCGTCCATAGAGAAGTTACCGGTGCAACCATCAACCATCTTAGCTCGAATCTTTTGCAACTCCGAGTCGGAAGCTTGCTTTTCTTTAATCCTTTCTATAAGTGTAGGTTGCACCACCAAAGTCATCAGTCTCAAGGGTGTATTAGGAGCCACCACCTCCAACTCCAACCATTTCATCTGCTCGATCAACTACGGTTGAGTCACTACATGCATCGCTAAGTTTTCCGTCGATTTCCTACTTAGCGCATCCGCCACCACGTTAGCCTTGCCCGGGTGGTAAGGTATCGTCAAATCATAATCCTTCAGTAGCTCCAACCATCCGCGCTACCTCAAGTTCAACTCCTTGATAGCTTCAATTTTCCTTGGATCCACAGCTATACCTGATCCTGAAATCAAATGGCCCAAAAACGACATCTCTCTAAGCCAAAACTCACACTTTTTCAACTTGGCATAGAGCTTCTTTTCCCGAAGCACTTGAAGTACAAGTCTCAAGTGTTCCTCGTGATCCGCATCACTTCGGGAATAGACCAAAATGTCGTCGATGAACACCACGACGAACCTGTCTAGATAAGACTTAAAAACACGGTCATTAGATCCATAAAAGCTGCCGAGGCATTAGTAAGCCCAAACGGCATAACTGTGAACTCATAGTGTCCATACCGTGTTCTAAAAGCTGTTTTGGAGACATCCTCGGGTCTGATCTTCAACTGGTGGTATCCCGACTGCAGGTCGATCTTGGAATACATACTCGATCCCTGAAGCTGATCAAACAAGTCGTCGATCCTCGGCAACGGATACTTATTCTTAATCGTGACTTTATTAAGTTCACGATAATCCACACATAGGCGAAGTTATCTGTCCTTCTTCTTGACGAACAGGACCGGTGCTCCCCAAGGTGACATACTCGGTGTCACGCCCAAGTATTAGCGGAAGCATATCCGGTACGTGCACAGACCCGCCATACAGCTGCAGTATATAAAACGTCTACGAGAAAGCAAGTCGATAGGGGAAAAACATAGAAAAATCATATCCTGATATCAGAGCAAAATATAAGTCGATAATACTAGCAATAGCAGCAGCAAAGCGTACACAGTCCAAAATCTCAACTGAAAGAGAAAGTATCACAACTATAACATCTGGTTCAACAGTAAATATACAACACGGGTATACAAAAAGTAGGTACAATAGTGGTTTCTCTATACATAGGGACATCACCCTCGGCCGTAGCCCGAGTAGCAAGGTGATCGACTAGCACGCTCCTAGCAATGTCTAGCTAGACGCGACTCCCTTGCCACGATCCCTAGCCTCTCCTATAGATGGCTCTGTAAAAACAACAATAAAAAGGGCGTGAGAACTATTAACAATAGTTCCCAGTGAGTAAGCCGCCAGCCAAGGCGAATTACACCACTAGGCTCATGATGTACTAAATGAAAGTAAAAACGATAATTGCATGATATCTATATGCAATGCTAGCAGACAATAGGCATGTAATCAACATGTATTCATGATTTCTGCAGTAGTGAATCAACTGAATAATAAAAGCATAGCAACTACTATACGCATGAATATAACCATTAATGTGTAAGTAAATACTGTACACTATAACTGATAAGCATTCATTACTGTCCAAAAGTCATTTAGTACTTCCATTTCGTTCATAAGGACCTACTCACGGTAATCCAACTTGCGCCGCGCCTAATGGCCCCGTGGGAGTATACACTCCCCACGGCAATCCACTTCGGCACCCAATCCCGCACGGGCGAGCAACTGTCGCGTAGGCCAACTCCGGAGTGCCGGCTTGTAAGGAGCGACCCTCACAAGCGTGTGCGAATGAGCACAATGGCAGTAAGCAAATCTAAAGCTCAATATGTCTCGATCATCACTTTACAACTTGCATTGTTCTTACTTTCGATCCTTTGATCAAAATCTCACTATAACAAGTATTGATAACAGCTAGTATCTACTAGATGAATAAACATGCAAGATTACATACGACATTAGTATCTTTTCACTATCCTGGCACTATAAACATAACCATAAGCACGTCATTGTTCTCTACTCTAGAGTCAAGAAAGTGTCATAAGGACGTCATGGTTTTCTCGAAACATGAATGTTCTCTACTTCATAGAGATCTCAGTTCAATTATGTGTCGACATATAGTGTAATGACTAATCTCAAGTCCTACATCAACCACAAAAGCACACACTATACCAATTCTATAGTGACATATAGAACATAGGGGAGCTTCACTTGCTCTGGTTAGGTCAAACCCACCTATTATTAGGCTCAAATTGGTCCACAAGAGCTCCGAAATTCAGCTCAATCAAGCCTCAGCCCTGCTGAAACAAGGTATCAAAACCGCGTCGAAACGATTACTTAATAATCCAATTTCGGCAAAATTCTCAATAAATACAGAGTGGATGCTTAATTCCCTATTTTGGTTCAGTTCAATACCTCAAGTTAAGCTTCCAAAAGGCCCTCCAATGTCAGTCGAAGACGGTCCAAGGGTCAATTACCCTCCCGCTGCGAACAACACCGAAACGACATTAATATGCTTACATCTAAGCTATTATAGTCAAATTCTTACTAAATCGGTTTTAAACCTGAAATTCCTGCTTACCACAGGGTAGAACACCTTCTAAACCAGTCCCCAAGGTCACCAAATAAGCTCAATTAACTTCGAAAATCTGTTGCGAAGAAGCACTCCCAAACTGCGTCATATGACTCGATTAAATCGCATACAACTCTGAAGTAGCTTCATTAGTTGACTAATTACCTGTATCAAGCCTCAAGGCAACTTTTTCCTGGAGTAAAGTAAGTAAATCACAGCTAGATATCTTCTTTCTAGCTGCAGGAACCGCTTACAAACTCTGCTGGAAGCAACAGAACAAGAACGCGTCAAAGTCCGACGATAAACCACCAACTAGAGAAAAATTTGAGCTAAATACTTCTCTAAAGCTCTCTTTCAACAACTCTCAGTAATAGAGATGAAAAATACTGTCAAAACACATCCCTTTACCTTTTAAAAGCTGGCCCCAAGTCCATCCAACCAGCGAGCGACGAGAGCGGCGTGAAATCGGCACAGACGGCGACTTTACTCGTAGAGAGAGAGAATCCTAGAGAGAGAGAGAGAGAGAAAGGTGCAGGGCAGCTCCTCTGAGCTCTAGCACACTCCAGCAAGCATCCCTGGTCGTGCTGGGATGAAATAGATAAGAACAAGAGGTGAAAAGACCATAATAACCCTGCTGTCCCGCAGCAGCTGACTCTGCTGCTTGCTGTATCGGTACAGCATTATGCTTGTACCGGTACACCAATGCAGAAAATGCCAATTTCGCAATTTCAATGCACTTTCTCACTTCTAGCTTTCCAATCATTCTCTAACTTGATCGAAAACTTGTCCAAGCCTTTTAGAATATGTAGGATAGTTCCACACTTCATTACACACACTCGAACTCCGCAATTTGTAAAAGTTCAGTGTATGACATTCACCCCTCCTAAAAAGAAGTTTCGTCCGTGAAACTTGTAAATACTTACCTCAAGATTCCATCGAGAAAAGATAGGGGTAGTGCTCTAACATCGCACTCTTCAACTCCCAAGTGGCTTCTCGTTCATCGTGATTGCTCCAAAGTATCTTTACATACGGTATTTCGCGGTTTCGAAGCCGTTTCCCTTCACGAGCTAGGATTCTCACTCGCTGCTCCTCAAAGCTCAAATCTTCTCGTAAATCTACTGGGGTATTCTCAGGTATATGGTTTGGATCAAAAATATACTTTCGAAGTGTAGATACATGAAACACATTATGCACTCCCGATAGGTTCGGCGGTAAAGCAAGCCGATACGCTACGGGGCCTATCCGTTCTAACACCTCGTAGGGTCCAATAAATCGAGGACTTAACTTTCCTCGAATACCAAATCTCTTAACTCTTTTTGTCGGTGAAATCTTTAGGAATACATGATCGCCAACTTGAAATTCCAATTATCGCCGACGTTTATCCGCATAACTCTTTTGTCAACTTTGCGCTGTCAACAGACGTTCTCGTGCAAGTCGAACTTTAGCTTCGGCTTCTTGTAACACATCTGGACCTAACACTACTCTCTCCCCCACTTCACTCCAATGAAGTGGTGATCTGCACTTTCTACCATAAAGGGCTTCAAAAGGTGCCATCTGAATACTTGCTTGATAACTATTGTTATAAGCAAATTCAGCCATTGGTAGGAACTGTGGCCAACTGCCCTGGTAGTCAAACACACAGGCCCTTAACATATCCTCAAGGGTCTGGATGGTACGCTCGGACTGTCCATCACTCTGAGGGTGAAAAGCAGTACTGAAATCCAATGGAGTACCCAAGGCCTCCTGTAAATTCCTCCAGAAATGTGAAACGAATCGGGTGTCTCGATCTGAAACAATAGAAGCAGGTACTCCGTGTAATCGCACAATTTCATCAAGATACACTTGTGCGAGTCTCTCCCCTGTCCAAACTATATGAATCGGAATGAAATGGGCAGATTTAGTCAATCTATCCACAATTACCCAAATTGCATCATGACCTGCCTGTGAGCGAGGTAATCTAACAATAAAATCCATAGTGATCCTTTCCCACTTCCACATTGGTAAGGGTAAGCTTTGTAGTTTTTCTGCAGGAAGTCGATGTTCAGCCTTAACCTGCTGACAGGTTAAGCATCTGGACACAAAATTTGCAACTTCCTTTTTCATTCCAGGCCACCAGTAAGTCAGCTTCAAATCTTTATACATTTTCGTACTCCTAGGGTGTAAAGCATACGGTGCCCGATGTGCTTCTGTTAGAATCTTTTCTTTAATATCTGGATTGGCAGGCACACAAATTCTATCACCGAATCTTAACAATCCCTGATCATCCACTCGAAAATCGCTAATAGGATCAGCAGTGATCTTTGCTCAAATCTTTTGCAGGAATCCATCTTGAGTTTGCTTTTCTTTAATTCGATCGATCAGGGTAGGTTGCACTACTAATGACATAAGTCTCCAAGGCGTGTCAGAAGCTACAACTTCCAAATTCAACTGCTCCATTTCCTTTATTAACAGGGGTTGCATAGTTATCGACATCGCCAAATTTTTCGTCGATTTTCAACTTAAAGCATCTGTTACAACATTAGCTTTTCCTAGGTGATAAAGGATAGTCAAATCATAATCCTTGAGCAACTCCAACCATCTACGTTGTCTCAAGTTTAATTCTTTTTGAGTAAACAGATACTTTAAGCTTTTATGATCTGTATACACTTTGCAACGCTCGCCGTAGAGATAGTAGCGCCAAAGTTTTAAAGCAAATACCACGGCTGCTAACTCAAGATCATGTGTAGGGTAGTTCTTTTCATAATCTTTCAATTGGCGAGATGCATAAGCAATTACTTTGCCATTCAACATTAGAACACACCCTAATCCATTTAGCGACGCATCGCTGTAAATCACATAATCTACTCCAGTAACTGGTAGTGCTAAAATCGGGGCGGTGGCCAATCGCTCCTTCAGCTTTTGAAAGCTTCTTTCGCAAGCTTCATTCCACAGGAATTTAGCTCCTTTATGTATAAGTCGAGTGAGAGACGTAGACATCTTTGCAAATCCTTCTACAAATCTTCGGTAGTATCCTGCCAAACCAAGGAAACTCCGAATCTCGGTGACATTAGTCGGCCTAGGCCAATCTTTAATCGCTTCAATCTTCTTTCGATCCACCGCGATTCCTAATTCAGAAATTACATGTCCCAGAAATCCCACTTCTCGAAGCCAAAATTCACATTTCTTTAACTTTGCAAACAATTTCTTTTCTCGAAGTACTTGTAACACCATTCTTAGATAGTTTTCATGCTCCTCGTCACTTCGAGAATATATCAAGATATCGTCGATAAACACGACCACAAACCTGCCTAAAGGCTTAAAAACACGATTCATTAAATCAATAAAGGCTGCTGGGGCATTTGTCAGTCCAAATGGCATAACTGTAAATTCATAATGCCCATATCGTGTTCTAAAAGCGGTCTTGGAAACTTCTTCAGGCTTGATCTTAAGCTGATGATAACCTGACTGCAAATCAATCTTAGAATATACTTTCGATCCTTGCAGCTGATCAAATAAATCATCGATTCTGGGTAAGGGATATTTATTCTTGATTGTGACTTTATTGATTTCTCGATAATCCACACACAATCGGAGAGATCCATCTTTCTTCTTAACAAATAATACCAGGGCTCCCCAGGGAGATACACTCGGTCGAATGAAACCCTTATCCAATAAATCCTGTAACTGTGCCTTCAGCTCTTTCAACTCAGCGGGTGCCATCCTATAGGGTGCTTTTGAGATTGGGGTAGTCCCAGGGACAAGATCTATCACAAACTCAACTTCCCTATCAGGTGGCATACCCGGCAACTCAGCTGGAAACACATCCCCGAATTCTCGCACAATCGGGATATCATTAATCTTGACGGCTTCTCCGTTGTTCACAGAAATACTAGCCAAATAGGCTACACAGCCTCTCCGAATCAACTGTCGTGCTCGCGAAGAGCTAATAGTCATTGCGAATAATGAACTCTGACACCCCTTATAAACAAACTCTTGCTGACCCGGTTTCCTAAAGGTCACCGTTCTGCTCGTGCAATCAATAGTGGCATAATACTGTGTCAACCAATCCATACCCAATACTACATCAAACTCACCAAGTTTGTGTAGTGCCAAAAGATCCACTGGCATAATCCAGTCGCCTACCCGAACTGGGCGTCGCCTACCCGAACTGGGCAGCGAGGGCAAAACTCACGAACATCTAGGGTATGGTCGGGCACGATCACTTGTCCCAGATGCAAAGTAGGTACTACCTGAATGCTATGCAACTCGGCGAACTGCCGATCAATAAAAGAATGCGAAGCACGAGTATCAAATAATGCACGAATACGAATATCATAAAGCATAATGATACCTGCTACGACCTCCTCCGCTGCTGCGACCTCCTCCGTCTGGGCGGCATACATACGCCCACTCGAACCCTGCCGAGGACTCTCAGACTGCCACTGTCCCGGTGATCGTCTATACTGAGAGGGTGCTGATGGAGTCCCCTGGCTCGGAGCTGAAAATGCAGGTGCTGATGCTGATGAGGGTGCAGGTGAAGAACCTCTCGGGCACTCTGAGCGAAAGTGGCCCTCCTGACCGCAAAGAAAGCACTTGCCCCCACGTTGTGGACACTATGGTGGAAAGTGAGGCCCACCACAAATGACACAACGTGGCTGTCGACGACGCTCAGGTGCTCCACCGGGTGCTGAAGAACCTCGACCTCTCGACTGGCCCAACTGGCCTGACTGGCCCCTCGGATACTTCGACGGTCTCCTGAAGGGTTGCTGACCACTGCTCTCAGCCGCTGGCCTCTTTCCCTTACTTTGATCCACCACATCTCTTTCTTTCATAATCTCTGCCCTCTTCTCAACAATCAGTGCCCGGTTCACCACTTCCCTGTAAGTAGAGAGGTTTGACGCTTGGACCAATCTGAAAATCGCAGGCCGCAAACCTACCTCGAAAATCCGAGCCTTATCCTCCTGATCTCGGACCACAAAAGGAACACAATGCAGTAATCGGGAGAACTCCCGCTCATACTCAGCCACTGTCCTATCCCCCTGTCTCAGGTTTCTTAAGTCTCTTTTCATTTGCCTCTTTACACTCTGAGGAAAATAGGTAGTCAACAGTAATTCCTTGAACCTCGTCCAGGTAATAGTGGACAAAGCAGTACGAGGATTCTCAGGAATATCCACCCACCACCTGTAAGCCTCGCCGTCGAGGTGGTGTGTCGCAAACCAAACCCGATATCGCTTCTCGACGAAAGTATCATAAAATAGTTTCTCCATATGCATCAGCCATTTCTCGACCACCTAATAATCAGCTTTTTCTCCGTCAAAAATACGAGGGTTGCAACGATGGAATTCATTCAATTGTTCCATCATCCGCTCTTGCTCCTCAGCCCTCACCATCTCTGGTAACACTGTCCCTGATGCCGCTACAGGTACTGGTGGTAGTACTACTGTCTCCTGTCGGGTCTCTACCCTCGAAGCTACTGGGGGTGTGTCAGGTACTGGTGACTGTGCTCTCACTGTCGCATCCCTGTCTGGTACTGTAGGTGTCACGCCCTGGGACCGATGCCAATTTGGCCCGACCTGAGCACGTCAAACAGACGCCGAACGGACAAGGTTTCCCCTATCCGCCCAAGGCTCATCACATGTACATTTTCAATAAGAAAGAAAAGCACTAGCGGAAACATACACAAACGGCTTACACGAGGGTAAGCAATAGCCATTAGTGAAAGAAAAAGGAAACTAAACATTCACAAGTAATATGATTCATTTTAGATCATATACATTGCATCCATCTAGTAATTTATCGAATTCTTACATTCATTACATCATTTCATCATGTTTTTCTTACATCACATTTACCTCAAAATACACATTACATTCTCTTCTTTACATCATTTACCATCATGTACAAAAGATGATAAAAGGGTGTCTACTAACAAAATGTAACCCAACTTTGGTGGCCTCTGACTAAGGCG
>NW_017890775.1:22732-26976 GCF_001540865.1 Ananas comosus | reverse complement strand
TAGGTTCATTCAAACCCATTTCTAGGGTTTTACTACATTAGGGTTCAAAGCTTACCTTGTAAGCTTCATTTTCTTGCACTAGAGAAGAAGGAGATGAAGCCTCTTTGCTCCAAAAGCTTCTTCTTCACTTTTTTCCTCTTCTTTTCCTTCCTTTCCTTGCCTTCTTCTTCTCCTTCTTTGTCTTCTAGAGA
Organism: Ananas comosus; assembly: GCF_001540865.1. Taxonomy (NCBI): domain Eukaryota; kingdom Viridiplantae; phylum Streptophyta; class Magnoliopsida; order Poales; family Bromeliaceae; genus Ananas; species Ananas comosus. The sequence continues at coordinate 26,785 of NW_017890775.1, read as the reverse complement.
GAGAAAGAGAGATGAGAGGGAATGAGAGGGTGAAAATGAGAGAAATCCCTCATTTACCCTAATACATAGCCTATTGGGTTGCAAAAATGTAATAAAACCCCTCAACTTTCACTTTAATACACTGCCCGAACTGGGCATTCCGCGCAGGCAGGGACCGGTCTCTCCTTTAGGGACCGGTTCCCGAACGTCGTCACAGCACAGCCAGAGCTGCTGCGCGCAGTGCAACCGGTCTCTCTCTGGTGGGATCGGTCTCTCGGGGACCGGTCTCTCAGGCAGGGACCGGTTCCCGAGAGCTAATTCCTCAGGACTTAGCCGATTTTTCGGCTGTCTCACTTCATACGCATTCGGGGACTGGTCTCTCCCACCAGGGACCGCTCCCCGAGAGCTGAAAACCTGCAGAATGCAGATTTCACAACTTTTAGCTCTCGAAAACCTCCCGTAACTCACTTTTAATCATTTTAACACCTTCGGACTTTCCGAAGTGTTCCATCATCGCACTTTGGTCAATTTGACTAAAGTTCGACATTTATTTTCTGAATTTTCGGTATATTACATTCTCCACCCCTTAAAATAATTTCGTCCGCGAAATTACACATACCTTAACTCGTCGATTCGAATAAATGCGGATACTCTCTCCGCATGGTTTCCTCGAGCTCCCAAGTGGCTTCTCGCACCACATGGTTGCTCCATTGGACTTTTACATACGGAATCTTGCGACATCGCAACTTCCTCACTTCTCGATCAAGGATGCACACGGGGTACTCCTCATAAGACATGTCTTCATGTAGCTCCACGGGCTCGTATTCCAATACATGTGTCGCGTTTTGGATATACTTTCGGAGANCATCATTCTTTATATCACTTCGATTCTTTGCTTCACACTAACTCTAGTGTCACTTTACTTTACATTATTTAGATGCCACTCGATCTATGTCACAGTGTCACTCTGTTCTTTTGCTGACTTCGGTACTCACATATTCTCTCATGCATACATCTAGGATTTTTTGACATTATTAGGTTCTCAACCATCTCATTATGCAAGTTGTGCTCACAATCATGCAATCATCACATTTCATCATTACTTTACCCTAAAATGCATGCAACAATATATAGAATATATGCTCAAAGAATGACACATTAGGCATAGAGAGAATTTCAATGAGTTTGGAAAGCACCACCCACCTTGTAGATCTCTTTAGGTGCTCCGACGATTTTCTCAGGATATTTAGATTCTTCGTTCTTTACCTGCGGCAAAACGAAGCCAACTTAGGCCATTTTGCCCATATCTTTCTATAGACTTTTCGTAATGCTATTCCGAGCGCACCAACGCGTCGGAAACACCCCCAATTAGGTTTCTAGATGGTCAATTGCACTTAGAAACCCCTATGAGCAAAAGCCCCAATTTGGGTGCCCTAGCTCCTTAGCATCATCAAACCTAGGGTTTGATCTCAAAGAGAAGCAAAAGTAGCTTCACTACACTCTAAATAGCCCATTAGAACCATTCTTAGGCTTTCCAAAACCCTAGATTAGATTTCACCATTAGAGGTGGGTTGAAGCTCACTTTGAGCTCAACCATGGTTTTGATCTTTAAAGAAGTAAAAAGAAAGCATCAAACTACTAGATATTCCTTTAGAAACCATTTATAGGTTCATTCAAACCCATTTCTAGGGTTTTACTACATTAGGGTTCAAAGCTTACCTTGTAAGCTTCATTTTCTTGCACTAGAGAAGAAGGAGATGAAGCCTCTTTGCTCCAAAAGCTTGCATGCCTGCAGGTCGACTCTAGAGGATCCCCGGGNGGACTGGTCTCTCCCACCAGGGACCGCTCCCCGAGAGCTGAAAACCTGCAGAATGCAGATTTCACAACTTTTAGCTCTCGAAAACCTCCCGTAACTCACTTTTAATCATTTTAACACCTTCGGACTTTCCGAAGTGTTCCATCATCGCACTTTGGTCAATTTGACTAAAGTTCGACATTTATTTTCTGAATTTTCGGTATATTACATTCTCCACCCCTTAAAATAATTTCGTCCGCGAAATTACACATACCTTAACTCGTCGATTCGAATAAATGCGGATACTCTCTCCGCATGGTTTCCTCGAGCTCCCAAGTGGCTTCTCGCACCACATGGTTGCTCCATTGGACTTTTACATACGGAATCTTGCGACATCGCAACTTCCTCACTTCTCGATCAAGGATGCACACGGGGTACTCCTCATAAGACATGTCTTCATGTAGCTCCACGGGCTCGTATTCCAATACATGTGTCGCGTTTTGGATATACTTTCGGAGATTCGACACATGAAACACATTGTGAACTCCCGCGAGTCTCGGTGGTAGTGCGAGCTTATACGCCACCGCACCCACACGTTCTAATATCTCAAACGGTCCGACATAGCGGGGACTTAGCTTCCCACGGACCCCGAATCGTTTGACTCCTCGCATTGGCGACACTCTTAAGAATACACGGTCTCCAACCGCAAACTCCAAATCCTTTCTTCTCTTGTCGGCATAACTCTTCTGTCGAGATTGCGCCGTCGCTAACCGTTGACGGGCAAGGCGAACTTTCTCTTCCGCCTCCCGCACTACATCCGGGCCAAGAGCTGTTCTCTCGCCTACGTCGCTCCAATGGATAGGAGAACGACACTTTCGACCATATAGTGCCTCAAAAGACGCCATCGCTATACTTTCTTGGTAGCTATTATTGTAGGCGAACTCCGCCATAGGCAAGAAATCATGCCATCCTCCTTTATAATCTAGCACACACGCTCGAAGTAAATCCTCAAGGATTTGTATTGTCCGCTCTGACTGCCCATCACTTTGAGGATGAAACGCTGTACTGAAGTCGAGCCGTGTGCCTAGCGCGTCCTGCAAACTCTTCCAAAAATGGGATGTGAACCTGGGGTCTCGATCCGATACGATCGACAATGGAACCCCATGAAGCCTCACAACCTCGTCGAGATAAACTTGCGCTAGCTTGTCTCCCGACCACGTAGTATGTATCGGCAAGAAGTGTGCCGACTTTGTCATTCGATCCACTATCACCCATATCGCATCGTGTCCGCCTTGTGATCGAGGCAAACCGGTAACAAAGTCCATTGCTATATCTTCCCATTTCCAAACGGGTATTGGTAGACTTTGTAGCTTTCCCGCCGGGAATCGGCGCTCAGCTTTTACTTGTTTGCACGTTAGACATTGCGCCACAAACTCCCCAATATCTCTTTTCATACCCGGCCACCAATAGTGCTCCTTCAAATCCTTATACATTTTGGTGCCGCCGGGGTGTACACTATAGGGAGATTGATGCGCTTCTTGCATGATCGCCCTTCGCAACTCATCATCTTTAGGCACACACCATCGACTTCGAAATCGAAGTGCGCCATCAACTCCAATGCCAAAGTCTTCGGCATTGCCATTCTCAACTTCACTCCGCACCTTTTGAAGATAAGGATCCGAAGCTTGCAACTCTTTAATTCTCTCAAATAGGGTCGGTTGCACAACTAATGCGGCAAGTGTAGCCGGCACTCCCGGCGCCACCACTTCCAACCCGAATTGTTGCATTTCCTTTTGCAATAGCGGTTGAGGCGTAATTGCCGTCGCTAAGTTCTCCGCCGATTTTCTACTCAAGGCATCGGCCACAACATTGGCTTTTCCGGGGTGGTATAATATAGTGACATCATAGTCCTTTAGCAACTCTAACCACCGCCGTTGTCGCATATTCAACTCCTTCTGGGTGAATAGGTACTTTAGACTTTTGTGATCGGTGTATACCTCACAATGTTCACCATACAAGTAATGCCTCCAAAGCTTTAGCGCGAAAATCACCGCGGCTAACTCGAGGTCGTGAATCGGGTAGTTCTTCTCGTAGCTCTTTAATTGGCGCGATGCATATGCAATAACTCGCCCATTTTGCATTAATACACACCCGAGACCAACATACGAGGCATCACTGTACACTACAAAGGTCTCTCCCGGAGTTGGCAAGGCAAGCACCGGGGTCGACGTCAACCTGTTCTTTAACTCCTCGAAGCTCCGATCGCAATCGTCGCTCCA
>NW_017890775.1:8718-21836 GCF_001540865.1 Ananas comosus | reverse complement strand
TTGCACGCTTGGTAGACTAACTCTTCTTGATTAGGCTCACGAAAAGTGATCACCTTGCTTTCACAATCTATCACCGCATAGTACTTGGAGAGCCAGTTGGTCCCCAAGATCACATCAAATCCCCACATCTGATCTAGCACTAGCAGATCAATCGGCATAATCCAATCGCCTATTTGCACTGGACACGCCAAACACTCGTTGTGAACACTGAATGAATGTTCTGGGGCATTCACACACCAGTAATCCTCATTGTACACCATCTCTACGCCATGTGTCTTAGCAAATGAAGTGCTAATGAATGAATGAGATGCGCCTGTGTCAAACACTGCTCTAGCTCTAGTGCCTTTAATCACAATTATACCTTCCACGACGTCGTCGGGTGCTGCAGATTGTTGCTCCTCCACCTGAGCGGCAAAGACTCGACCGCTAGGCGCTCTCGATCCCTCCGGCTGACGCGGTGATGACGCGCGCCCAGCCGACATCGCCGGTGGTAACCCTGCAAGCTGTCTCGGGGTAGACGGTGTTGAAGCCGCCGTTGGCGCAGACGACGTCCACGACGGGCACTCCTGAATAAGATGTCCCGGTTGGCCACACTTGAAGCACTTGCCATCGCGCTGCGGGCAAGTCGACACCTTGTGCTCTCCGCTACATATAGCACATCGAGGTGGTCTCTAGTTCCTCGACTGCTGTCGGGGATACCGAGGGGGTTTCTTAGCGTTTGGCCGGCCCCCGGCACCGCCCGCCGTTCTCTTCTTGCCTTTGTCCTTGGACTCGGCAATAGCTTCTCTTTCTTCACGCACATGGGCACTACCGTGCTCCGCCCACAAGGCTCTATCGAAGACCTCCGCAAAGGTCGACAGCTCCAAGATCTGCACTTTCTCATATATCCGGGGTTGGAGTCCTCGCAAGAACCAATCCGCCCGATCCCGATCATCGCGAACAACATCGGGAACGCAGTTAATAATGTGGGAGAATTCTTGCTCATACTCTCCCACCGATCGATCACCCTGTCTCAACTTGCGGAACTTTTCTTGTAGCCTCCGCTTCACCGTGTTGGGGAAGTAGTTCGCGAACACCGCTCTCTTGAACTCTTCCCAAAGCATGAGCGGGAGATCGGTAGGACGATCCCGCTTCACTCGCTTCCACCACACCTTTGCCGCTTTCTCAAGACAATGGGTGGCGAGGTACACCTTGTCCTTCTCCGAGGTATTTAGGTCCTCGAAGAGCGTCTCCATTGAGTCGATCCATGACTCCACAACCGCTGGCTACACCAAACCGCCTTCAAAGGTAGGTGGATCGAACTTTTTGAACTGAATGAGAGCCGCCAACATGCGCTCTCGCTCCGCTTCGACTGCCGCGCTATCGGGATTTGAGGTTCCCGACCCTGCCGGTACTACCGTAACTGGAACAGCCGCTGCTGCCGCCGCTCCCTCGTCCACGCTCGGCACTACCACAGAGGGCGCGACATGCTCGACACCCGCCTGGGCCGCCGTCGCCTGTTGTCGCTCCAAGGCCTCCTGGAGCTGTTGAATCTGTTCCCCTTGGCGTTGAACAGACTCCGCTTGTTGCCGCACTACTCCGATAAGCGCGGCCATTTGCTCCCTAAGCTCTCCGTCGCCCCTCGCTCCGGATCGCTCAGGCTCCACGTTTGGCTCCTCCGACATTGACCTTGTCTGCGGTCATCCACGAGGTGCCATTGCTTCCTGAAAAGAAGCAACTCGCATTAGTCACTTGACCAACATTACTTAACCATACCCAATTAGGCGAAAGCAACACACACATTCATCCTTGCCTCAAGTGTCATGTCGTCGGCCGCCCGACACAACACTAGAAGTAGAGGATAAACGAAAATTAAACTTGGCCTCTAATCACATTAGAGACGTCTCAACTTAACCCAATCATATGCTTTCGCTAACTTTGATCCCACGTCACTCACATTTCCTAGATCCTTAAGGTCTTCCAATCCTAAGGGTCTCTAGGTCCATTCCTATTCTTTCACTTTAGTATAATGAACACTTACAAATCAAAGGAAAAAGAAAGTGATTACCGATAACGAATGGGAGCACATTCGGCAAACACATACAAAGGCGATCACGAAAAGAAAGAATAACTTTTACATGTACACTACTCGGAACCCGCCTATCCCCTTTGGAACAGGCAAGCCGCAGACAAACTGCACGAGCCCAGCCCGGTTTAACCGTAGCCAGGACCCCGCACTGTCTATCGCACCATAGTCTCTGTTAAGGCCTATTTAGTAGTATATGAAAGCTCTTTTGCTTCTCTTTGAGATCACCCCTAGGTTTTGATGAGTAAGGAGCTTAGTGGCCACGCCAAAATTGGGACTTTTTCTGCATAGGCGGTTTCTAAAGTGCAATTGAACCCTCTTTAGAACCCTAATTTGGGCGGTGTATTCCGACGCAATAGTTGGTGCCGCTCGGACAATAGCATTACGAAAAGTCTATCAGAAGATATGGGCAAAATGGCTAAGTTTGGCTTCGTTTTGCCGCAGGGAAAGAACGAAGGATCTAAAAATCGCCGAGAAATACGCTCGGAGCACCTAAAAGAGACCTACAAGGTGGGTGGTGCTTTCCCAAACTTCATTGAAATTCTCTCTATGCCTTAATATGTTCATTCTTTGCGCATATGCACTTCTATATATATCTGTTGCATGCATTTTAGAGGGTAAAGTAATGATTGATAATCTGTATTGGATTGCAGATTGTGAGCACAACTTGCATAATGAGAATGGTGAGAACCTAATAATGTCAAAAAAACCCTAGATGTTATGCATGAGAGAAAATGTGAGTACGAAGTGAGCAAATAACAGAGTGACACTGCTGACATCAGATCGAGTGCATCTAAATAATGTAAAGATAAAAGTGACATAGAGTTAGTGTGAAGCGCCAAGAATCGAAAGCAAGGTGATTATAAAAGAATGATGACGACACTAAAGCTACAAGCGCAAAAGAGAGCATAAAGAAACGTATAAAGAATAAAGAACGTGTAAAGCCTAAAGAATGTGATTGCAAGGAGTAGCCAAGTAAAAGAAATGCAAGAGCAATGATTAATTAGCAGTGAACAATAGAGTGATGTAATTGAACACTAGAGCTAGTGTGAGGTGCAAGTACATTAACTTATAAATCCTTTGAGTTAAAGATATGATCGATACTTGCTATAAGTTCCATGCTGCGCGAGCGGTCGCTTCCCCCTCGGGCGATGCCGCTCCGGGAGTTATGCATCACGGAGTGAAGTAACCGAAGGACGGTCCTAGCGGTGTGAGTTCCTGCGATGATGGACTTAAATCGTGAAGCAAGATAATGTGGCCAAACCCCCGGCCCTGTTAGCCTTGAGATGTTAACAGAACAAAGATGAAGAAGCAAAGTTGCAAAGAACGAGAACAAAGCTGTAAAAGATAATTGAACGAAAGAACTTGGCATAATCTGCATTATGTTAACTGTTGGCATATTCCTTGCTTTTGTTCAGGCCATGATAGCATTCATGTTGTAGATTGGTTAACTATATTTCAGCTTTATCCTTTCTATTATGCCTGAGTTAGTCCTAGTGGGAAAGTCGGTGATGTTTTGAGGCGAACCCACTGGGAACTTTGTTGTAGTTCTCACCCACTGATATTCCACAGGCGCGAGACGAGCGAGGCGGCGAGCGACCGAGATAAAGGTATTCACGCCTTTAGTCAGAGCCCCCAAACGTTGGTTACATTTTGTTAGTAGACCACCCTTTTATCATCGTTTGTACATTGATGGTAAATGATGTAAAGAAGAGAATTAATGGTATATTTTGAGTAAATGGTGATGTAAGAAATACATGATAAATGATGTTAATGAATTAAGATTCGCATAAATTACTAGATGGATGCATGCTATTTATGATCTAAAAATATCATTATTATTTGTGAATGTTTTAGTTTCGCTTTTTCTTTCACTAATGGGCTATTGCTTTAACCCTCGTGTAAGGTTTGTGTATGGTTTCCGCTGTGACTTTCTTTTCTTATTGAAAATGTACATGTGATGAGCTCTGGGCGGATAGGGGAAACTTGTCCGTTCAGGGCGTCTGTTTGACATGCTCGGGTCGGCCAAATCGGCACGGGTCTGTGGGCGTGACAGATAGCGTGCTGAACAGGTATCAGAGACATAGATTGAAAGAATTCTATAGAAGGACTAGAGACCATTAGGATTGGAAGACTAAGGATTTCTAGGAATATGGTGAGTGACGTGGGTACAATTAGCGAAGCCATATGATATGGGTTAAGTTGCAGATGTCTCTAATGTGATTAGAGGCAAGTTTAATTTCGTTTATCTCTATTCTAGTGTTAGTGTCGTGCGGACCGGACGAACATTGACACTTGAGGCAAGGATGAATGTGGTGTGTGCTTTCGGCCTAAATGGTATGGTTAAGTAATGTTGGTCAAGTGACTAATGCGAGTTGGCTTCTCTCAGGAAGCAAATGGACCTCGTGATGACCGCAGACGAAGGTCAATGTCGCGAGAGTCCAAACGTGCGCGGAGCCTAGATGCGATCGAGAGCGAGGGCGCGCGGAGAGAGCATTAAGGGAGCCAAAGGTGCCGCCGCTTATCGGTAGTGCGGCCAACAAGCGGAATAGCCAAGGCGAGGAACAGATTCAACAGACTACAGGAGCTTGGAGCCGACACAGGCGCGGCGCACCAGCGGCTGGTCGAGCATGTCGCCGCCTCTGTGGTAGTGCGAGCCGTAGTGGACGAGGAGCAGGCCAGGCTAAGCCAGCCGGCTGTTCAGTTACGTTTTTAGTACGGCAGGGTCCTGGCGGAACTTCAAATCCGATGTAGCGCGGCGAGTCGAAGCGGAGCGAGAAGCGCATGTTGGCGGCTCCATCAGTTCAAAAAAGTCTCGGATCCACCTACCTTGAAGGCGGTTTTGTGTAGCCAAGCGGTTGTGGAGTCATGGATCGACTCAATGGAGACGCTCTTCGAGCGAACCTAAGATACCTCGGATGAAGCGACAAGGTGCTTACCATCGCCACCCTGTCTGAGAAGGCTGCAAAGGTGTGGTGGAAGGCGAGTGAAAAGCGGGATCGTACCTACGATCTCCCAGACTCATGCTTTGAGCTGAAGAGTCAGGGAGCGGTGTTCGCCGAACTACTTCCCCAACACGGTGAAGCGCGGAGTGTACAAGAAAAAGTTCCGCAAGTTGAGACAGGGTTGATCGATCGGTGGCGAGAGTAATGAGAGCAAGAATTCTCCCACATTATTAATGCGTTCCGACGTTGTTCGCGTGATCTGGAGATCGAGCGGATTAGGTTCTTGCGAGCGACTTCCAACCCCGGATAATATGAGAGTGCAGATCTTGAGCTGTCGACTTTGCGGGACGGTCTTCGATAGAGCCTTGTGGGCGCTGCACGGCTTAGGTCTGCCCATGTGCCTTGTTGAAGAAAGAGAAGCCTATGTGCTGAGTCCAACGCGACACAGGCGAAGAGAACGGCTGGGCGTTGCGGGGAATCGGCAAACGCTTAAGAAACCCCCTCGGTATTCGCCGACCAGCAGTCGAGGAAACTAGAGACCACTCGCATGTGCTATATGTAGCGAGAGACAAATACGGTGTCGAGCTTGCCCGCAGCGCCCCCGATGGCAAGTGCTCAAGTGGGCCAACCGGGACGATCTTATTCAGGAGTGCCCGTCCAATCACTGTGGACGTGTCTGCCGCACGGCGGCTCAACCACGTAGTCTACCCGATGACAGCTCTTGCAGGGTACCACCGGCGATAGTCGGCTGGGCGCGGTCATCACCGCAGTCGAGCGGAGGATCGGATGAGCGCCTAGCGCTGAACAAGTCTTTGCGCTCAGGTGGAGGAGCAACAACTCTGCCACACCGACGACGTCAGTGGAACGGATATAATTGTGATTAAGGCACTAGAGCTAGAGCAGTGTTGACACCAGCTGTCGATCTCATTCATTCATTAGGCACTTCATTTGCCTCTAAGACACATGGCGTAGAGATGCTGCTTACAATGCAGGTATTACTGGTGATGTGAATGCCAGGACATTCATTCGAGTGTTTCACAACGAGTGTTTGGCGTGCTCAGTGCAAGATAGGCATTGGATTTATGCCAGATTGATCTGCTAAGTGCTAGATCAGATGGTGGGGATTTTGATGTGATCTTGGGGACCAACTGGCTCTCCAAGTTACTTCATTGCGTGAGTAGAATGTGAAAGCAAGGGTGAATCACTTTTCGTAGAGCCTAATCAAGAAGAGGTTAGCTTACCAGCTGTGCAAGAGTAGGGCGCTTCGAGGCAGGCCACTATTATCGTTCTTTGAGGGCGGAAGAGAATGCATCAAAGCGAGGGGGTGTAAGCGCCTATTATTGGCAACATGAGTTGGTCATCTTCGAAAGGGGGTACCAGAGTTGGGAGATATTCGAGTAGGTAGGCGACTTTCCAGGATGTGTTTCCTGGCAGTGTAACGCGGACTGCCACGACCAGGAAGTTGAGATTTGTCATTGACTTAATTCCGGGGCGCAACCAGTTTTCGAAGTCCGTATAGAATGAGGCACCGGTGGAGTTAAACGGAGCTAAAAAGGTCAACTACAGGACTTTGCTCGATAATGGGACTGTCGGTGAGGCGAGTGTGTCACCGGCGGGGAGCTCCCGGTGCTATTTGTGAGAAAAGGATGGCACACTTCGACTCCTGCCGTAGATTATCGCCGAGTTGAATAAAGCTAACGATAAAAGAACCAGTACCCGTTGTCCGAGATTGACGATCTATTCGATCAGTTGCCTCAAGGGGTCCAAGGTGTATTCGAAGAATTGATCTCCAATCGGGTGATCATCAATAAGATCAGGCCGGAAGGCATGTGCACAAAAACGGACGTTTACCGTAGCGCGATATTGGCATTATGAGTTCACGGTAATGTCGTTTGCTTAACTAATGCCAGGCAGATTTATGCGACTTGATGAATCGAGTCTGTAGCCGGTTGTTGATCGATGCTTCGTGAGGTGTTTATAGACGACGGATTTGATCTATTCAAAGAGGCGAAGAGGAGCATTGAAGAGCACCGAGAGCAGGAACTGTTGCAGTACTCAGGCAAGAGAAGCTCTATCAAATTAAAGAAAATGGGACTTTTGGTAAAAGGAGGTCACATTCTTGGGTCATGTGGTATCGGGCGACGGATCAAGTTTCGTAGACCCGAGAGGTTGGAGGCCGATCAAGGATTGCGTCCTCGCCCGACGAAATTGTTAGCGGAGATCCGCAGTTTTCTTGGACATGTGCGGGCTACTACGGCGGTTCGTGGAGGGAGTCGCCAAAATAACCACTCCACTAACGCGGCCTCACGCATAAAGGAATAAAAGTATGTTTGGAGCCGACGATTGCTGATCGGGCTTCGAGCGAGGTTAAAGCAACAGGTTGGACGTACGACCCGCGGCTTGCCTTGCCGAAACTCGGGGAGGACCTTTGTGAGTTACAGTGATGCCTCAGTATGTTGGTCTCGGGTGTGTATTAATGCAAATGGGCGCACGTTATTCATCATGCATCGCCGCCAATTAAAGAGTACGAGAAAGAACTACGCCGCATTCACGACCTCGAGTTAGCCGCACTGGTGATTTTCGCCGCTAAAGCTTTGGAGCATTACTTGGTATTGTGGTGAACATTGGAGTTATACACCGATCACAAAAGTCTAACAGTACCTATTCACCCAGAAGGAGTTGAATATGCCGCAACCTGGCGGTGTTAGAGTGCTAAAGGCACTATGATAGTCACTATATTATACCACCCCGGCAAAACGCCAATGTTGTGCCGACTGCCTTCGAGTAGAACAAATCGGCGCGCAGAACTTAGCGACTGGGCAATTACGCCTCAACCGCTATTGCCCAAAAGGAAATGCAACAATCTCGGGTTGGAAGTGGTGCGCGCCAGCGTAGGCGGCTACACTTGCCGCCATTAGTTGTGAACCGACCCTATTTTGAGAGAATTGAAAGAGTTAGCCAACTATCGGATCCTTATCTTGCAAAAGTGCGGAGGAAGTTAGAGAATGGCGAATGCGAAGACTTTGATTGGATGTTGATTGCGCGCACTTCGAGATTTCGAAGTCGATGGTGATGTGCTTAAAGATGATGAGTAGCGAAAGGGCGGATCTGCAAGAAGCGCGATCAATCTCCCTATATTGTGTACACACCCGGCGCACCAAATGTCTATAAGGTTTGAAGGAGCACTAATTGTGTGGCCGGTATGAATAAGAGATATTGGGGAGTTTGTGTGGACGCAATGTCTAACGTAATGCAAACAAGTAAAAGCTGAGCGCCGACTTCCCGCGGGAAGCTCCAAGAGCTACCAATACCGGTTTCGGAAATGGAAGATATCATATAGCAATGGACTTGTTACCGGTTTGCCTCGATCACAAGGCAGGACCCCCCACCGGATGCGATTAATGGGTGATAGTGGATCGAATGAACAAAAGTCGGCACACTTCTGCGATACATACTACGTGGTCGGGAGACAAGCTAGCGCAATTTATCTCAGACGCGAGGATGAGCTTCATGGGGCCATTGTCGATCGTATCGGATTCGAGACCCCAGCGTTCACATCCCATTTTTGGGAAGAGTCTTGCAGGACGCGCCTAGGCACACGGCTCGACTTCGTACAGCGCTTTCATCCTCAAAGTGCATGGGCAAGTCAGAGCGGACAATACAAATCTTGAGATTACTTCGAGCGTGTTGTGCTAGATTATAAAGGGGATGGCATGATTTCTTCTTATGGCGGAGTTCGACCCACATAATAGTACCAAGAAAGATATAGCGCGATGGCGTCTTTTTGCAGGCACTATATGTCGAACCGTGTCTTCTCTCTATCCCATTGGAAGCGACGTAGGCAGAGAGAGAACAGCTCTTGGCCCGGATGTAGTGCGGAGCGGAATAGAGAAAGTTCGCCTTGCCCGTCAACGGTTAGCGCGGCGCAATCTCGACAGAGAGAGTTATGCCGACAAGAGACGAAAGGATTGGAGTTTGCGGGTTGGAGACCTGTGTATTCTTAAGCAGTGTCACCAATGCGAGGAGTCATTTAACGATTCGGGGTCCGTGGGCAAGCTATCCCGCTTGTCGGCCGTTGAGATATTAGAACTGGGAGCCCTCGTGTGGTCATGGAGCGCGTGTGGCCGTATAAGCTCGCACTACAGAGACTCGCGGATTCACAATGTGTTTCATTGTGTCGATCTCCGAAAGTATATCCAAACGCGACAACATGGTATGGAATACGAGCCCGTGGAGCTACATGAGTAACAGGTCTTATGAGGAGTAACCCCGTGTTGCATCCTTGATCGCAGAAGTTAGAGGAAGTTTGCCGAATGTCGCCAAGATTCGTATGTAAAAGTCCATGGAGCAACCATGTGCTTGCGAGAAGCCACTTGCGGAGCTCGAGGAAAACATGCGGAGAGAGTATCCGCATTTATTCGAATCGACGAGTTAAGGTATGTGTCATTTCAGCGGACGAATTATTTTAAGGGGTGAGAGAATGTATATACCGAAAATTCAGAAATAAATGTCGAAACTTTAGTCAAATTGACCAAAGTGCGATGATGGAACACTTCGGAAAGTCGAAGCGGTGTTAAAATGATTTAAAAGTGAGTTACGGGATTTTCGAGAGCTAAAAAGTTGTGAAATCTGCCAGTTCTCGACAGCGTTTTCAGCTCATCGGGGAGCGGTACCCTGAGTGGAGAGACCAGTCCCCGAATGCCGCTATTGAAGTGAACAGCGTAAAAATTCGGCTAAGTCCTGAAGGAATTAGCTCCGGAACCGGTCCCTGCCTGAGAGACCGGGTCCGAGAGACCTATCCACCAGGAGAGAGGTTGCCACATGCGCGCCAGCAGCTCGGCTTGTGCTGTGACGACGTTCGGAGAACCGGTCCCTAAAGGAGAGACCCGGTCCTGCCGCGCCGGAAATTGCCAGTTCGGCATGTGTATTAAAGTGAAAGTTGAGGGGTTTTATTACATTTTTGTCCCAACCCAATAGGCTATGTATTAGGACGTAAGATGAGGCGCATTTCTCTTTCATTTTCACCGACATTCATTCCTTCTCATTCTTCTTTCTCTCCTCTAGAACAAAGAAGGCAGAGAAGAAGGCCAAGGAAAGAGAGAAAGAAGAGGAAAAGTGAAGAAGAAGCTTTTGGCGCAAAGAGGCTTCATCTCCTTCTTCTCTAGTGAAGAAAATGAGCTTACAAGGTAATGCTTTGAACCCTATTAGTAAAACCCTAGAAAGGTTTGAATGAACCGTATAAATGGTTTCTAAAGGATATCTAGTAGTTTGATGCTATCTCCTTTTTACTTCTTTAAAGATCAAACCATGGTTGAGCTCAAAGTGAGCTTCAAACCCACTCTGATGACGTGAAAATCTAATCTAGGGTTTTGGAAAGGCCTTGAAAGAATGGCGTTCTAATGGGCTATTTAGAGTTGTAGTGAAGCTACGTTTTGCTCCTTTGAGATCAAACCCTAGCGTTTGATGATGCTAAGGAGCTAGGGCACCCAAATTGCGGCTTTTTGCTCATAGGGTTTCTAAGTGCAATTGGTACCATCTAGTGGAAACCTAATTGGGTGTTTCCGACGCGTTTGGTCTGCCGCTCGGAATAGCATTACCGAAAAGTCTATAGAAAAGATATGTGCAAAATGGCCTAGTTGCTTCGTTTTGCCGCAAGGTAAAAGAACGAAGAATCTACATATCCTGCAGAAAATCGTTCGGCAGCACTAAAGAGATCTACAGGTGGGTGGTGCTTTCCAAACTCATTGAAATTGTCTTCTATGCTAATGTTGTTCATTCTTTTGAGCATATATTCTAATATATTGTTGCATGCATTTTAGGTGGTAAAGTAATGATGACAATGTGATGATTGCCATGATTGGAGCCACAACTTGCATAATGAGATGGTTGAACACCTAAGTAATGGTCGAAAAAATCCTAGATGTATGCCATGAGAGAATATGTGAGTACCGAACGTCAGCAAAAGAAAACAAGAGATGACATGTGACATAATCGGTGCATCTAAATAAGCAAAGTAAAGTGACACTAGAGTTAGGTGTGAGCAAAGATCCGAAAGAGTGATATTAAAGAATGATGACGGATCACTAAAGCTAAAGCAAGAGACATAAAGAACGTATAAAGAATAAAGAACGTTGTAAAGCTAAAGAATTGTGATTGCTAGAGTTAGCAAAAGTAAAAGAAATGCAAAGAGCCAATGATTAGCTAGAGTGGCACACATTAAAGTGATGTAATGAACACTAGGCTAGTGTAGAGTCAGATGAACTATCATTATAAATCCTTGAGTTAAGATTGATCTACTTGCTATGAGTATCCTCGGAGGGCGGTCGCCTCCCCCTCGGGCGATGCGCTCCGGAGTTATGATCACGGGTTGGAGTAAACCCGAAGGAGTACCTAGCGGAGCTGTGAGTTCCTGCGATGAAGTGGAATTAATGATGAAGCAAGTTAATTGACGCGAACCCCGGGTTAGCCTTGAGCATTACAGAACAAAGATTAAAGAGCAAAGTGCAAAGAAGCACAGATGTAAAGATAATGAACGAAGAACTTGCATAATCTGCATATTGGTACGGGGAGCTATCCTTGCTTTTGTCAGCATATAGCATCATGGTAGATTGGTCTACTATATTTCCAGCTTATCCCTTTCTTATTATGCCTGAGTTAGTCCTAGTGCGGCAAAGTCAGGTGATGTTGAGGCCAGAACCACTGGGAACTTTGTTGTTAGTTCTCACTCCCACTATTTCCACGACGCAACCGGGACCGAGGAGCCGCCCGCGAGCGACGAGGTAAGGTTATCGTGCCTTAGTCAGAGCGGCACCAAAGTTGGGTTACATTTTGTTAGTAGACACCCTGTTATCATCTTATTTTGTAACCATGTATGGTAAAATGACATGTAAGAAGAGAATGTAAATGTGTATTTTGAGGTAAATCTGATGTAAGAAAAACATGATGAAATGTTGTAATGAATGTAAAGATATTCGATAATTATAGATGGAGCCATGTATATGACATCTAAACATGACTCATATATTGTGAATGTTTAGTTCTTTTCTTTCACTAATGACGCTATCTTACCCTCGTGTAAGCCCGTTTGATGTATGTTTCCGCTAGTGCCTTTCTTCTTATTGGAAAATTGTTAATGTGATAGAGCCTTGGGCCGGCATAGGGGAAACCTTGTCCGATTCGGCACACGTCTGTTTTTACTGCTCGGTCGGGGCAAATGGGCATCGGTCCCGAGGCTTGACAACCTACAGTACCAGACAGGGATGCGACAGTGAGAGCACAGTCACCAGTACTGACACCACCCCAGTAGCTTCGAGGATAGAACCTGCAGGAGACAGTAGTATCAACCAGTACTGGGAGCGGCATCAGGGACAGTGTTACCAGAGATGCAGTGAGGGCTGAGGAGCAAGGCGGATGATGAACAATTGAATGATCACATCGTTTGAAACCCTCGTATTTTTGACGGAGAAAAAGCTGATTATTTAGGTGGTCTGAGAAATGGCTGATGCAATATGGAGAAACTAATTTTATGATACTATTCGTCGAGATAAGCGATTATCGATGTTGTTGCGACACACACTCGACGGCGAGCGCTTACAGAGTAGGTGGTTGATATTCCTGAGGGAATCCTCTATGCTTTGTCCACTATTACCTGACGAGGTTCAAGGAATTACCTGTATGACTAACCTTTTTTCTCAGAGTGTACGAGAGGGCAATGAAAAGAGACTAAGAAACCCTGAGACAGGGGGATAGAGACAGTGGCTGAGTATAGCGGATTTCTCCGATTACTGCATTGTGTTCCTTTTGTGCGGAAGTCGTCCGAGATCAGAGGATAAGGCTCGGATTTTCGGAGGGCTAGGTTTGCGGCCTGCGATTTTCAGAGTATGGTCCAAGCCGTTCAACTCTTCTACTTTACAGAAGTTGTGAAGGGGGCACTGATTTGTTGAGAAGAGTGCAGCAGATTATGAAAGAAAGAGATGTGGTGGATACAAAGTAAAGGGAAGAGGCAGCGGCTGCAGAGCAAGTGGTCGAACCTTCAGGGAGACCGTCGAAGTATCCAGAGGGGCCAGTCGGCCAGTTGGGCAATCGAGAGCTCGGGATCTCTCCCCCAT
>NW_017890775.1:2057-8693 GCF_001540865.1 Ananas comosus | reverse complement strand
ATTAGAACCATTCTTAGGCTTTCCAAAACCCTAGATTAGATTTCACCATTAGAGGTGGGTTGAAGCTCACTTTGAGCTCAACCATGGTTTTGATCTTTAAAGAAGCAAAAAGAAAGCTTCAAACTACTAGATATTCCTTTAGAAACCATTTCTAGGTTCATTCAAATCCATTTCTAGGGTTTTACTACATTAGGGTTCAAAGCTTACCTTGTAAGCTTCCTTTTCTTGCACTAGAGAAGAAGGAGATGAAGCCTCTTTGCTCCAAAAGCTTCTTCTTCACTTTCTTCCTCTTCTTTTCCTTCCTTTCCTTGCCTTCTTCTTCTCCTTCTTTGTCTTCTAGAGAAAGAAAGAGAGATGAGAGGGAATGAGAGGGTGAAAATGGGAGAAATCCCTCATTTACCCCAATACATAGCCTATTGGGTTGCAAAAATGCAATAAAACCCCTCAACTTTCACTTTAATACACTGCCCGAACTGGGCATTCCGCGCAGGCAGGGACCGGTCTCTCCTTTAGGGACCGGTTCTCGAACGTCGTCCCAGCACAGCCAGAGCTGCTGCGCGCAGTGCAACCGGTCTCTCTCTGGTGGGACCGGTCTCTCGGGGACCGGTCTATCAAGCAGGGACCGGTTCCCGAGAGCTAATGCCTCAGGAGTTAGCCGATTTTTCGGCTGTCTCACTTCATACGCGTTCGGGGACCGGTCTCTCCCACCAGGGACCGGTCCCCGAGAGCTGAAAACCTGCAGAATGCAGATTTCACAACTTTTAGCTCTCGAAAACCTCCCGTAACTCACTTTTAATCATTTTAACACCTTCGGACTTTCCGAAGTGTTCCATCCTCGCACTTTGGTCAATTTGACTAAAGTTCGACATTTATTTTCTGAATTTTCGGTATATTACAGTTGGTATGGGATCAGGAATCTCTCTGTCAGTTGTCTGCCGCAATAGTAAATCCTATAACCTCTTCATCCTGTCCTCCTGCCGACGCGCGGCATCTATCTGCTGTCGCGCTGCCGCAGCCTGCTGAGCAACCAAATCCGTCGGCTTCGCGAGCTGATCCTGTAACTCATGGATCCCACTAGATCCAGAAGTAACGGAGGTCCCCACTTCCTCTGCATCCGCCGCCTCAGCTGCCCCCAGCGGCTTGCGCATGAGTCAAAGGCATCTTGAGCTGCAGCACAAAACAAATATAGATTAATAAAACCTATACTATTGAACCTTTACTTCAAGTATAAGCCAACTAGTCAAGCGAAAGCAATGAAATGTAACGCGTACT
Organism: Ananas comosus; assembly: GCF_001540865.1. Taxonomy (NCBI): domain Eukaryota; kingdom Viridiplantae; phylum Streptophyta; class Magnoliopsida; order Poales; family Bromeliaceae; genus Ananas; species Ananas comosus. The sequence goes on along the minus strand of NW_017890775.1, from coordinate 7,421 downwards.
AACTTCCGATGTCACGTTGTCGGCCGCCAACGTGGCCCTCTACAAAGTTAGTAATTGCACATTCCGATCAAACTCCTACCATTCGGAGTTTATAAATTACCCAATCAAAATACTTTCGCTAACATCAAACTCAACTAGACCTCATCTCTCACGAGCCTATTCTTATAGTCCAACCAGCCTAAGGTTTGCTAGGTCTACTAAGACTCAACCCTAGGCTCTGATACCACTATAATCTGTCACGCTCGAGTATTAGCGGAAGATATCCGGTACGTGCACAGACCCGCCATACAGCTGCAGTATATAAGGCGTTTACGAGAAAGCAAGTCGATAGGGAAAAAATATAGAAAAATCATATCTTGATATCAGAGCAAAGTATAAGTCGATAATACTAGCAATAGCAGCAGCAAAGCGTACACAGTCCAAAATCTCAACTGAAAGAGAAAGTATCACAACTATAACATCTAGTTCAACAGTAAATATACAACACGGGTATACAAAAAGTTGGTACAATGGTGGTTTCTCTATACATAGGGACATCACCCTCGGCCGTAGCCCGAGTAGCAAGGTGATCGACTAGCACGCTCCTAGCAATGTCTAGCTAGACGCGACTCCCTTGCCACGATCCCTAGCCTCTCCTGTAGATGGCTCTGTAAAAACAACAATAAAAAGGGCGTGAGAACTATTAATAATAGTTCCCAGTGGGTAAGCCGCCAGCCTCGGCAAATTACACCACTAGGCTCATGATGTACTAAATGAAAGTAAAAACGATAATTGCATGATATCTATATGCAATGCTAGCAGACAATAGGCATGTAATCAACATGTATTCACGATTTCTGCAGTAGTGAATCAACTGAATAATAAAAGCATAGCAACTACTATACGCATGAATATAACCATTAATGTGTAAGTAAATACTGTACACTATAACTGATAAGCATTCATTACTGTCCAAAAGTCATTTAGTACTTCCATTTCGTTCATAAGGACCTACTCACGGTAATCCAACTTGCGCCGCACCTAATGGCCCCGTGGTAGTATATACTCCGCATGGCAATCCACTTCGGCACCCAATCCCGCACGGGCGAGCAACTGTCGCGTAGGCCAACTCCGGAGTGCCGGCTTGTAGGGAGCGACCCTCACAAGCATGTGCGAATGAGCACAATGGCAGCAAGCAAATCCATAGTCCAACATGTCTCAATCATCATTTTCCAACTTGCAATGTTCTCGCTCTCGATCCTTTGATCGGAATTTTCAATATGATAAATATTGGTAGTAACTAGTATCCACTAGATTAATAAACATGCAAGAGTAATGCTAAATTTACCTATGGCATTAGAAACTTTCTATTATCAGGGCACTACCATTATAGTCATAAAACATGTTCTTTTTCTCGACTTAATAATCAATAAAGTTACAAGCATGTCATTGTTCTCTACTTTCTAGGAACATAGCGACTTGTACTAGAATGTCATTCAACTGAATTTAACATGAACATAAAGGCTTGTATGTATGAATGTTCTCTACTTCATAGAGATCTCAGTTCAATTATGTGTCGACATATAGTGTAATGACTAATCTCAAGTCCTACATCAACCACAAAAGCACACACTATACCAATTCTATAGTGACATATAGAACATAGGGGAGCTTCACTTGCTCTGGTTAGGTCAAACCCACCTATTATTAGGCTCAAATTGGTCCACAAGAGCTCCGAAATTCAGCTCAATCAAGCCTCAGCCCTGCTGAAACAAGGTATCAAAACCGCGTCGAAACGATTACTTAATAATCCAATTTCGGCAAAATTCTCAATAAATACAGAGTGGAAGTTTAATTCCCTGTTTTGGTTCAGTTCAATACCTCAAGTTAAGCTTCCAAAAGGCCCTCCAATGCCAGTCGAAGACGGTCCAAGGGTCAATTACCCTCCCGCTGCGAACAATACCGAAACGACATTAATATGCTTACATCTAAGCTATTATAGTCAAATTCTTACTAAATCAATTTTAAACCTGAAATTCCTGCTTACCACAGGGTATAACATCTTCTAAACTAGTCCCCAAGGTCACCAAATAAGCTCAATTAACTTCGGAAATCTGCTGCGAAGAAGCACTCCCAAACTGCGTCATATGACTCGATTAAATCGCATACAACTCCGAAGTAGCTTCATTAGTTGACTAATTACCTGTATCAAGCCTCAAGGCAACTTTTCCCTTGAGTAAAGTAAGTAAATCACAGCTAGATATCTTCTTTCTAGCTGCAGGAACCCCTTACAAACTCTGCTGGAAGCAACAGAACAAGAACGCGTCAAAGTCCGACGATAAACCACCAACTAGAGAAAAATTTGAGCTAAATACTTCTCTAAAGCTCTCTTTCAACAACTCTCAGTAATAGAGATGAAAAACACTGTCAAAACACATCCCTTTACCTTTTAAAAGCTGGCCCCAAGTCCACCCAACCAGCGAGCGACGAGAGCGGCGTGAAATCGGCGCAAACGGCGACTTTACTCGTAGAGAGAGAGAACCCTAGAGAGAGAGAGAGAGAAAGGTGCAGGGCAGCTCCTCTGAGCTCTAGCACACTCCAGCAAGCATCCCTGGTCGTGCTGGACTGAAATAGATAAGAACAAGAGGTGAAAAGACCAAAATAACCCTGCTGTCCCGCAGCAGCTGACTCTGCTGCTTGCTGTACCGGTATAGCATTATGTTTGTACCGGTACACCAATGCAGAAAATGCCAATTTCGCAATTTCAATGTACTTTCTCACTTCTAGCTTTCCAATCATCCTCTAACTTGATAAAAAACTTGTCCAACCCTTTTAAAATATGTAGGATAGTTCCACATTTCATTACACACACTCGAACTCCATAATTTGCAAAAGTTCAGTGTATGACACTCGGTCGCACAAAACCCTTGTCCAGAAGATCCTGCAACTGTGCCTTCAGCTCCTTCAATTCCGCCGGTGCCATTCTATAGGGTGCCTTTGAGATTGGGGTAGTCCCGGGGACGAGATCTACCATAAACTCAATCTCTCTATCTGATGGCATGACTGGTAGCTCTGCTGGAAACACAACTCCAAACTCCTGCACTACGGGGATATCCTCAATCCTAGGGGTGTCCTCCCCACCCCTCAGCACAACACTAGCCAAGAAGGCTACACAACCTCTGCTGATTAGCTGCCTAGCTCGAGACGAGCTGATCGTCATCGCAAACAGCGAACTCTGGCATCCTCTAAACACTACCTCAACCTGCCCCGGTTCTCTAAAAGTAACCGTGCAATTCTTGCAATCAATAGTGGGAAAGTATCTAGTCAACTAATCCATACCCAAGACCACATCAAATTCCCCCAACTTGCGCAAGGCTAGCAAGTCTACGGGCATAATCCAATCCCCTACCCGAACAGGGCAACTAGGGCTATACTCTCTAATGTCCAAGATGTGGTCGGGTACAACAACATGTCCCGGATGCAGTAAAGAAACCAATGGAATGCCATGCAACTCGGCAAACAGCCGATCTACGAATAAATGCTATGCACCGGTATCAAATAAAGCACGAACTCTAATGCCATCAAGTAAAATGATATCTGCAACCACATCCTCGGCTACTGCCGCCTTCTCGGTCTGAGCGGCGTACATGCGCCCACTCGGGCCCTATCGAGATCCCTCGCTCTGGCGTTGGACGGGTGGCCGTCCAGGCTGATACTGCGCTGACGGAGTCCCCTGGCTGGCGGCTGGTAGAGCCGGTGCCGATGCAGTAGACGGTGCCGGTGACGAACCCCTCGGGCACTCGGTCCGAAAGTGGCCCTCCTGGCCACACAAGAAGCACCTCCCTTCCCGCTGAGGACACTGCGGTGGAACGTGGGGACCACCACAGATCACACACTGGGGAGGTCGACGTCGATCGGATCCTCCTCGGTGCACTGCTGAGCTGCGTCCTCGCTGCTGGCTCCTCGGATGCTTCGGCGGCCTCCTAGAGTGCGTCTGACCCGCACCCTCAGCCGCAGGTCTCTTGGCCTTACCGTTGTCCCTAGCCTCTCGCTGCTCCTGGACATCCGCCGCGCCGCTCTCCACAATGAGCGCGCCATCCACCACCTCCCGGTAGGTTTGGAGGTTAGAGGATTGCACAAACCGGAAGATAGACGGTCGTAACCCTCGCTCAAAGATGCGGGCCTTATACTCGTCGTCCCGCACGACGAAAGGCACGCAGTGCAGAAGCCGAGAAAACTCCCTCTCGTACTCGGCTACAGTCCTGTCACCCTGGGGCAAGCTGCGCAAATCCTGCTCCATCTTTCTCTTGACGCTGGTCGGAAAGTAGTGCGCCAAAAGAAGCTCCTTGAACCTCGTCCAAGTGACAGCTGCTAAGTAAGTGCTGGGGCGCTCCTGGAGATCCAACCACCAGTGGTAGGCCTCGCCGTCAAAGTAGTGAGTGGCAAGCCAAACTCGATCCCTCTCCTCCACGAAAGTGTCGCGGAAGAGCTTCTCCATATGCATCAACCACTTCTCCACAATCCAGTGGTCGACCTTCTCGCCGTCGAAAACTCGGGGACTGCACCTCCTGAACTCATTGAGGCGCTCCATCAATCTGTCTCGCTCCGCCCCCTCGACCAAGGTAGGGAATGCAGCTCCCACCGGGGGCCTCTGAACAGGTAGTGCCACCAAAACCTCCTCCTGGGGTGCGGCCACAGGCGCCGCACGTGAAGAACTGGGCGCGGGGGACGGCGCTCTCGGTGCGACGTCCACAACGGGTGCTAGCGGTGTGGGGCCCTGCGTCTCCCTAGAAGCTGCTGCCTGCTGCAGGAGTAAGTCCTCCAGGCGCTTCATCCGCGCCTCCTGTCGGCGCGCCGCCTCAGTCTGCTGTCGGGCCGCCTCCGCCTGCTGAGTGACTAAATCGGTGAGGGCCGCAAGCTAGCCCCTCAACTCACGAATCTCGCCAGATCCGGAGGTAGCGGAGGTCTCGACCTCCTCAAAGTTCGCCGCATTGTACGCCCCGGCAGATTGAGAGCGAGTAATCGGCATCGTCACTACAAAACATAAAAGCGCAAGTTAGTAAAACCCACGCTATCGCATCCCCGCTCAAAGACAATACCCAAATCATGCGAAAGTAAGGAAGTGTTCTTCACCACTAACTCCCGATGTTACGTTGTCGGCCGCCAACATAACACTCCGCGAAGTTAGGAGTTATACACTTCAATTTAACTCCACTTTCTAGAGTTATTCAAGATACCCAATCAAGATACTTTCGCTTACAAGTAGATTAGACCTCGTCTCTCACGAGCCTATTTCCTATAGTCCAACCAGCCTAAGATTTGCTAGGTCCCCTAAGACTCAACCCTAGGCTCTGATACCAAATTAATCTGTCACGCCCCGGGACC
>NW_017890775.1:0-1292 GCF_001540865.1 Ananas comosus | reverse complement strand
TCTTGTATTCTACTTAGCATACATTGGCATAAGTAATGAACAACCATCTCTTGTATTCTACTTAGCATACATTGGCATAAGTAATGAACAGCCATCTCTTATATTCTACTAAGCATACATTGGCATAATTAATGAAGTTACTATGACATAATTTTAGAGAGTAAGTCCAACATAATATCCGCAAACTAAACAGTAAAGTGTCAACATTTACTATTCTAGTCAATGTCCAAAGGTATAATTTGTCACTAGTAACCCAATCCTGTGGAAGCTACCCGTAGGTAGTTCGGCCTGCGCCGTGCCAACAATGGCCCCGTGATAGTCAACATTCCCACCCTAGGAATGAGCCTCCCCCACGGCAACTCATTTTGGCGCCCAATCCTGCACGAGCGAGCTTGTGTCGCGATGGCTATCTCCGGAGTGCCGACTTGTGGGGGAGCGACCCTCACAAGTATGTGCGAAAGAGCACAGTGGCATGCAAGCGAATCCCAGTGATTCATCACTGTTGCGGATACTCATTTTGGCGCCCCTAGGAATGAGCCTTCCCCACGGCAACTCATTTTGGCGCCCAATCCTGCACGAGTGAGCTTGTGTCGCGATGGCTATCTCCGGAGTGCCGACTTGTGGGGGAGCGACCCTCACAAGTATGTGCGAAAGAGCACAGTGGCATGCAAGCGAATCCCAGTGATTCATCACTGTTGCGGATACTCATTTTGGCGCCCCTAGGAATGAGCCTCCCCCACGGCAACTCATTTTGGCGCCCAATCCTGCACGAGCGAGCTTGTGTCGCGATGGCTATCTCCGGAGTGCCGACTTGTGGGGGAGCGACCCTCACAAGTATGTGCGAAAGAGCACAGTGGCATGCAAGCGAATCCCAGTGATTCATCACTGTTGCGGATACTCATTTTGGCGCCCCTAGGAATGAGCCTTCCCCACGGCAACTCATTTTGGCGCCCAATCCTGCACGAGCGAGCTTGTGTCGCGATAGCTATCTCCGGAGTGCCGACTTGTGGGGGAGCAACCCTCACAAGTATGTGCGAAAGAGCACAGTGGCATGCAAGCGAATCCCAGTGGTTCATCACTGTAGTCAACATCCCCACCCTAGGAATGACCCTCACAAGTCTGCCTCAAGTCCCAGTGGTTCATCACTGTTGCGTCGGATCTAAAATCCGGAATACAGCACATGTTCCAAAGGCCTGTCTCAACCGTCGTGTCCCAGGTCCCAATGGGTCATTACTATTTCATCGGATCTAAAACCCGGAATATAGCTCATGTCCCCAAAGGCCTGCTACTAT
>NW_017890774.1:31503-35790 GCF_001540865.1 Ananas comosus | reverse complement strand
TATATATATATATATATATATATATATATATAGAATTAGGCTGGAATACTATTAATAGTAAAACGCTCTTTTTACTACCAAGCTTTTAACCATTGGATGAAAAATTGTAGGGTTAGGATGATAATAGTAAGTTAGAGTTGAGTGGTCCCCTTAGGGTTGAGTGGTCCTCACTGGGTTATAGTATTTAATTCAATGATTAGAAATAATAAAAGGAGTTGATCCAAAGGCTAAAAAACTGATAGCAACAATGGAATTTTGCTACTAATAGTAGCCCAGTCCAACTATATATATATATATTCGAGCTTTTCGAGCTTTTCGAGCCTAATTCGAACGAGCCGAGTAATACTCAAGCTCGGCTTGAAATGAATTTCGAGCCTTTTATTTTGTTCAAGCTCGGCTCATTTAATTTCGAGTCGAGCTCGAGCGAGCCGAATATCGAGCCGAACACGAGTCGAACGCGAGCCGGCTCGCTCGTTTGCCAGCCCTACCCCTCGTGGCCCCGTCCCCCAAATCCAAGGCCCCCACCTCGTCCGGCCGTCCCCCTCCACCTCCCCGACCTCCTCCCTCCCCCATCGGCGCCCGCTACCTTCTCCCCGGCTCCCTCCTCCAAGACCCTCTCCTCCCCGAAAACCTCACCTCCCCAAGAAACCCCCGCGCCCCAAAATACGTTGATTTTTTTTCAAAAAATAATAATACAAATTTATTTAATTTTTTAAAAAATTAAATATTTACTATATTATAATTATTTTTATAAAATTTTAATAATTTAATCAAATTTAAACTAAGTTTTTTTAAAAAATTTTAAAAATAAATATTTTAAAAGGCCGGCCAGAAGCACGACTTGGCCCAGCACTGTCTGTGCTTTCCTGGCCAAACGGCCGTGCCAGGCCAAAGGATAGGCAGCTGTAGTAGCCCTGGAATTCAGCATTTGAGGCTTGTCGACAGCTCTGGAGAGTATCGGAACAAGTTCGAGTCCTGTTGATGCGAAATAGACGCAAACCGAACTCAGCGGGACGCGAAAGCAGAGAGTTAGCATTGCAATCTGCAAATTGCAGATTTTTAACAATTGGTACCGGTACCACACAGGGGCGTATCAATACCCAGTGCATTTTCTGCGCAGACTGCTCTCGGGTTAGCTATTCTGCTGCGTGGTACCGGTATGACATTGCAATGGTACCGGTACACCAGGGTAGGTAAGGGGCCTTTTGGTCTTTTCTTGCCTCGTTTGTATCACCTTATCCCTATTACTCTATATAGGTTAGAGAGAGGTTGAGGAGGAGGTTTTGCTGTGCTCTCTCTCCATCTCTTGTGCTCGGCTGTATGCAAGAAGGGGCTCGGGTGGAGTCGGATCGTCGCCGACGTCGCACCGCGGTGCCGTTCGAGCGTGCGTTCGTCGTGGTAGCGCCGTAAGGAGGCCGGGCGAGTGTGTGGTTCCGCTTCTATCGACTTCTCGCCGTGGTTGGATGCGCTTTCGAGGTGAGTTAAAGTGATACTTACCGAATTCTATGGGTTTCCTCCTAATTCTATATGTGTCAACAGCATGTGTTTTAGCTTTGTTTAGTATATTGTTTAGCTCGATTCTTGGAATTTCATGCCAATGAATTTGAATTGGAGCTTAGAAAATTAGCTAAATGATGCATGTTTTACTTGAACTTTACTTAGGAGAAAACTGACGTTTCTACACCGCCATTTGAACAAACTACCAGATTTAGCTCTGTGAGCCGTAGTTTGATTGTATCGCTGCAGTTTATAGGCGGCGGATACCCAGAATAGTGTAGAATAATTTTAAGCTCGTGCTGGGATACCGAGCTTATTTTTACAGTATTGTTCAGACTGTTCCAGATTGTCGGGTGCCGTTGGGGTTGACGGTGGACCCATATTATGGTTTTGCATCAGATTGTGCCGAGGGCACGTGTGTTTTGGTTGTTAGACCAGTTAAACCCTGTTTACTTGACTATAGCCTGCGAGAGCCTGATTGAGCTCGACAGAGACACGCTTGCATACTCGGTTGGGTAGCGTCCACGAGTGCCACTCCGGAGTCGGGCTTTATGCTTTTGCGTTGGTGTCGTTTTGTCCTGGTTGGACTTGCTCTCCACTGACGACCTGGTTTGGTGTCAGATAGTGTAGTTTCGACAGGTAGGACAGGTGTGTTCACAGTCCCTAGTGAGATTGGATCAGGTTGTACTTTTCTACAGATAGTGGGTGTTTGACCGAGATAGTATAGGTGCATATAGCTGTAGATTTATTCCAGCCTTCTTACTATACTTGTTTACATCTGTAGACTTAGTGGGTGAGCCGTTGAGGTCGGTAGTGGTACCCATTGAGGACTACTTCTTTTGTAATAGTTCTCATGCCCAGTTGTTGGAATCTTTTGCAGAGCTTTCTTCTTCGGCTGCTGCTGCTGCTGATTCGGACCATGAAAAGGGAATCGCGAGTTAGATCCCTTCCCAGTTGCTGCTGAGCTAGAGTATACCAGCTACAGTTAATGGTAGGTTTTGAGTTCATATACATACTTTTGTTGTATCTCGCTGGAGCGAGTGTTTTGTTCACCGGGTTGTGATGTATGTATAGTGATCTTCTGTTTTATATATCTCATTTCTTTTAGCAGCTCTATACTATTTGTTGTAGTATTGTATGATTACAGGTACAGCTATCGCTTCGTGTACAGCAGAAATTCCTTTGCATACGGCTGATTTGTCGGCGTGCCTGGAAAAATGAGTAATCCGGAGCATGAAAGCAGCTTGGGCCCGGCCCGATACGACCCGAAATTGAAGCCTAGCCGGGCGGGCCACTAGCTCATTTCGGCCCAAAAAATGTGGGCCATGCCGGCCCGGCACGGCCCACATTACAGCCCCTAGGCACCCATAATTAAGAATATTACCAACATTATTTAAACTAGAATCAACCAAAAAGTTAGTATAATTCTTATAATACCTTATCAAAATTGTCAAATTAGACTTTACCAATCCAGTTTTGATTTTTAGTAAAATAAAGAAACAAAAGTGATAAGACTGTGACACTCCAAAATAACCACATATTAGATAAGAATGAGATTATAATTGAATATGTACAAAACTATGAACTCTAATAATAATAAGTAGGTTTAAACTGGTGGTTTGAACAAAACGACTTATTATTGTTAATGGATTCGGTTCTACCAAAGAGAACATGAATTTTCGATTAAAGATACTGTAAAATTATAACATATTTTGAGTACTAGACTTAGGCCCCGTTTGGATACCTCTAGAAACGTAGTATAGTTAAATTATGCTACGCCGGTAGGAAAATAATCCTATGAAGCATTTGGAAGAAAAAAAAAAATGACGTAATTTTTGGAGTATAGTTATACTATACTCGAAAAAATGGAGTAAATTTACAATCCACTTTAACCAAAGTGAAAAAATTCCACCATTTTGGGCTCCTAAAAATGTATCAATTTCTAAATTTTAAATTTCAATATAAAATTTTAAATTTCAAATTTTAAAATTTTAAAATTCAATTTTAATTTTGATTTTAAATTTCAAATTTCAAATTTCAAAAAGTTCAAATTTCAAATTTTAAATTTCAAATTCCAAATTCCAAATTCCAAATTTCAACTTTTAAATTTCAACTTTCAAATTTCAAATTTCAAATTTCAAATTTCAAAAAGTTCAAATTTCAAATTTCAAATTTTGAATTTCAAATTTCAAATTTCGAATTTCAAATTTCGAATTTCAAAAAGTTCAAATATCAAATTTTGAATTTCAAATTTCAAATTTCAACTTTCAAATTTCAAAAATTTCAAATTTTAAGTTTCAAATTTCAAATTTCAACTTTCAGATTTCAACTTTCAAATTTCAACTTTCAAATTTTAAATTTCAAATTTTAAATTGCAAAAAGTTCAAATTTCAAATTTCAAATTTTAAATTTAAATTTTATTTTTAATTTTTAATTTTCAATTTTCAAAATTTAAATTTAAACTTAAATTTTAAATTTTAAATTTATAAATATGTAAATTTATAAATTATTAAATTTAAAATTTAAATTTAAATTTACATTTTTTAAATTTCAAAATTTAAAGTTTAAATGGTATACTTTAAATTTCAAATTTAAAGTTTGAAATTTCAAATTTTAAATTTCAAATTCCAAATTCCAAATTTCAAATATAAAACATAAAATCTAATTTAATTTTTTAATTTAAAATTTTAAATTTAATTTCATATTTTGAATTTTGAATTTTAATTTTTAAAATTTATTTTTAAATTTTGAATTTTGAATTTTGAATTTTAAATTTTAAAGTTTTAGAAA
>NW_017890774.1:15972-31478 GCF_001540865.1 Ananas comosus | reverse complement strand
TTTTAAAAGGCCGGCCAGAAGCACGACTTGGCCCAGCACTGTCTGTGCTTTCCTGGCCAAACGGCCGTGCCAGGCCAAAGGATAGGCAGCTGTAGTAGCCCTGGAATTCAGCATTTGAGGCTTGTCGACAGCTCTGGAGAGTATCGAAACAAGTTCGAGTCCTGTTGATGCGAAATAGACGCAAACCGAACTCAGCGCGGACGCGAAAGCAGAGAGTTAGCATTGCAATCTGCAAATTGGCAGATTTTTAACATTGGTACGGTACCACACAGGGGCGTATCAATACCCAGTGCATTTCTGCGCAGACTGCTCTCGGGTTAGCTATTCTGCTGCGTGGTACCGGTATGACATTGCAATGGTACCGCGTACACCAGGGTAGGTAAGGGGCCTTTTGGTCTTTTCTTGCCTCGTTTGTATCACCTATCCTAATTACTCTATATAGGTTAGAGAGAGGTTGAGGAGGAGGTTTCGCTCTCTTCTCCTATCTCTTGTCGCTCGGCTGTATGCAAGAAGGGGCTCGGGTGGATCGGATCGTCGCCGAGTCGCACCGCGGTGCCGTCCGCGTGCGTTCGTCGTGGTAGCCGCGTAAGGAGGCCGCGATGTGTGTGTTCCGCTTCTATCACTTCTCGCCCGTGGTTGGATGCGCTTTCGAGGTGAGTTAAAGTGATACTTACCGAATCTCTATGGGTTTCCTCCTAATTCTATATGTGTCAACAGCATGTGTTTTAGCTTTGTTTAGTATTATTGTTTTAGCTCGATTCTTGGAATTTCATGCAATGAATTTGAATTGGAGCTTAGAAAATTAGCTAAATGATGCATGTTTTACTTTAACTTTACTTAGGAGAAAACTGACGTTTCTACACCGCCATTTGAACAAACTACCAGATTTAGCTCTGTGAGCGTAGTTTGATTGTATCGCTGCAGTTTATAGCGCGGATACCCAGAATAGTGTAGATAATTTAAGCTCGTGCTGGGATACCGAGCTTATTTTTACAGTATTGTTCAGACTGTTCCAGATTGTCGGGTGCCGTTGGGTGACGGTGGACCCATATTATGGTTTTGCATCAGATTGTGCGAGGGCACGTGTTTTTGGTTGTTAGACAGTTAAACCCTGTTACTTGACTATAGCTGCGAAGCCTGATTGAGCTCGACAGAGACACGCTTGCATACTCGGTTGGGTAGCGTCCACGAGTGCCACTCGGAGTCGGCTTTATGCTTTTGCGTTGGTGTCGTTTTGTCCTGGTTGGACTTGCTCTCCACTGACGACCTGGTTTGGTGTCAGATAGTGTATTTCGACAGGTAGGACAGTGTGTTCACAGTCCCTAGTGAGATTGGATCAGTTTACTTTTCTACAGATAGTGGTGTTTGACCAGATAGTATAGGTGCATATAGCTGTAGATTTATTCCAGCTTCTTACTATACTTGTTTACATCTGTAGACTTAGTGGTGAGCGTTGAGGTCGGTAGTTGGTACCCATTGAGGACTACTTCTTTTGTAATAGTTCTCATGCCCAGTTGTTGGAATCTTTTGCAGAGCTTTCTTCTCGGCGCTGCTGTTGCTGATTCGGACCATGAAAGGGAATCCGCGAGTTAGATCCCTTCCCAGTTGCTGCTGAGCTAGAGTATACCAGCTACAGTTAATGGTAGGTTTTGAGTTCATATACATACTTTTGTGTATCTCGCTGCGAGCGAGGTTTGTTCACCGGGTTGTGATGTATGTATAGTGATCTTCTGTTTTATATATCTCATTTTTTTTAGCAGCTCTATACTATTTGTGTGTAATTGTATGATTACAGGTACAGCTATCGCTTCGTTTACAGCAGAAATTCCTTTTGCATACGGCTGATTTGTCGGCCGTGCCTGGAAAATGAGTAATCCGAGCATGAAAGCAGCTTGGCGGCCCGCCCGATACGACCGAAATTGAAGCCTAGCCGGGCGCCACTAGCTCATTTCGGCCAAAAAATGTGGGCCATGCCGGCCCGGCACGGCCCACATTACAGCCCCTAGGCACCATAATTAAGAATATTACCAACATTATTTAAACTAGAATCAACCAAAAAGTTAGTATAATTCTTATAATACTTATCAAAATTGTCAATTAGACTTTACCAATCAGTTTTGATTTTAGTAAAATAAAGAAACAAAAGTGATAAGACTGTGCACTCCAAATAACCACATATTAGATAAGAATGAGATTATAATTGAATATGTACAAAACTATGAACTCTAATAATAATAAGTAGGTTTAACTGGTGTTTGAACAAAACGACTTATTATTGTTAATGATTCGGTTTCTACAAAGAGAACATGAATTTTCGATTAAAGATACTGTAAAATTATAACATATTTTGAGTACTAGACTTAGGCCCGTTTGGATACCTCTAGAAACGTAGTATAGTTAAATTATGCTACGCCGGTAGGAAAATAATCCTATGAAGCATTTGGAGAAAAAAAAAAATGACGTAATATTTGGAGTATAGTTATACTATACTCGAAAAAATGGAGTAAATTTACAATCCACTTTAACCAAAGTGAAAAAATTCCACCATTTTGGCTCCTAAAAATGTATCAATTTCTAAATTTTAAATTTCAATATAAAATTTTAAAATTCAAATTTTAAAATTTAAAATTCAATTTTAATTTTGATTTTAAATTTCAAATTTCAAATTTCAAAAAGTTCAAATTTCAAATTTTAAATTTCAAATTCCAAATTCCAAATTCAAATTTCAACTTTAAATTTCAACTTTCAATTTCAAATTTCAAAATTTCAAATTTCAAAAAGTTCAAATTTCAAATTTCAAATTTTGAATTTCAAATTTCAAATTCGAATTTCAAATTTCGAATTTCAAAAAGTTCAAATATCAAATTTTGAATTTCAAATTTCAAATTTCAACTTTCAAATTTCAAAAATTTCAAATTTAAGTTTCAAATTTCAAATTTCAACTTTCAATTTCAACTTTCAATTTCAACTTTCAAATTTTAAATTTCAAATTTTAAATTGCAAAAGTTCAAATTTCAAATTTCAAATTTTAAATTTAAATTTTATTTTTAATTTTTATTTTCAATTCAAATTTAAATTTAAACTTAAATTTTATAATTTTAAATTATAAATATGTAAATTTATAAATTATTAAATTTAAAATTTAAAATTTTAATTATACATTTTTTAAATTTCAAAATTTAAAGTTTAAATGTATACTTAAATTTCAAATTTAAAGTTTGAAATTTCAAATTTTAAATTCATAATTCCAAATTCCAAATTTCAAATATAAACATAAAATCTAATTTAATTTTTTAATTTAAATTTTAAATTTTAATTTCATATTTTGAATTTTGAATTTTAATTTTTAAATTTTATTTTAAATTTTGAATTTTGAATTTTGAATTTTAAATTTTAAAGTTTTAGAAATTTAATGTTTATAAATACTGTGGAATTGTATGATATGTATCAAACAGCATAAAAATTCCGTGAAGTTTTTAACTATCCATCCAAACAGCCCTTAGTAATACTGAAACAAGAAAAAAAAAAGAAAAATCAACAGTAATTTTACATTCTATCAACATTCTCTCCCTGTGAATGCCACTGCCCATTTTACCCTCCTAAGGACCATTTATACCCTCTCCAGACACCATCTAACACCTCTCTCTCTCTCCAACACCATGTATGAGCACAAACGGGCTACTACGGCCCACCCATCCCTCCCCAACCCTACGCAACCCAACCCTCCTATGCTGCCGAACGCCGCCGCCGGTGCTTTGCCAGCATAGGAACAGCGTGTCGCCGCTTCCTCGCCATATTCGCATCGCTGTCATCGTCCTCTGCTGTCTTCCGCCCGCAGAAGATCGTCGTTGCCGTCACAGGACGCCTGCTCTAACCGCTTTGACCTCGCCACCACCACAGAACCCCAAGCCTCGCCTTCAACCTTTCCGCCACTGTCAGCGTCCGCAACCCTAACAAGCGAGTCGGCATCGTCTACGACTGGCTTGAGGCGACTCCATTACTACGGCGCGCGCTTGGCTGGGTCTCGCCCCACTTTGTACCAGGTGCCTGGTTAAATATAAATATTAAAATATTGTTCTCTTATAACTTAAACTTACAAAGACACTGATTTTTATATATATTTAGTATAGCATTAAAGCACGAAGAATAGCTTCGAGTTCTACAAAAATTTCAAATATTTAAATTTTTATTAATATAAGTCTGTAAGTTATGTCTATCATAAATCTCGAATCCAAATATAGAAGAGTGTTGAATATAAATATTAAAATATATATCATTCTCTAGTGTGTTTAAGTTTATTTATATAATAATTATTTCTTATAACAAAACAATTTTTACGGTAGGTTTTAAGTATGATAAAAGATATAATTAGAGCTAATTAAATTATTAAAATTCTTGTAGCTAGTCTCATAAGGCGCTGGAATATTGAATAAGAGATTAAAACTGTTTGCATCTTACTATGTTAAATAGGTTATAAAGTTTATAATATACATTATATTACCTGTCATTCTCACTTTTTACATTCAATGAGTTAAATGCTTAACTTTCTACTTGGTTTCATAAGATATTTTATATACTTTTTATCCAACAATTTTATTTTATCTTTTTATTATTGTGACGTTCTTATTTTTATTTTATTTTTCTTATCTGAGCAATGTTAGCTTACAATTCCATAATTATAATAAACGTTTATTCCACAACACCAGGGCGCAACGCGAGCGCGTCGGCGTGGAGGCCTGCGGGTAGCGGGGAGTTCGTACGTAGATATCGGGAGCTCAGGCATACGGATTTTAAAACCAGAACCAGCACGGGGAGCTTCGGCGTCGGGTTGTGGCTCTTTGGTCGGCGTTCATATCGTTCGGTTCGGCGACAACAAGCAGTACGTCCTGCGGGTGCAGTGCGTGCTGAAGCTGCCCGCTGCTGGCTCCCGGAGCAGCCAATAACGGCTTCGTCAGGACACCTGCAAGGTGCTTAAATGGTGATTGGATTTTTAATATATTTTGCACTATATACTGGTTTTTGAACTCTATTTTTACAAACAGTTAAAAATAATCTATAACATATAATTACTTTGACCAACTATACAATTCCTAACTAGGAGAAGAACTGTACACGATGCATATATATTTTTTTTTTTTTTGATTAAACAGGTTTTACCTATTTTTGGATACAGTGGAACAAAGAGTAAAATCAGCACATACAGGCAAATGATTACATAGGTTAACCCACAATCCAAAATCAATCATCCCCCCAGCAGGTGGATCTCCAGAACTGACTTCAGCCTTAATGGATTTCCCATTTCTTCGTGCGTGACTCGTCGATTGCGAAAGATCCTCGAATCGCTCTTTCCAAAGAGCAACATGCCAGGTAAAACAGAGGGTCGAATAGTGTTCTTGTAGTTCCGACAAGGATATATCTATTCGATTCCAGCGGGTTGGATGTTCCCCCGCGGTTAATCACATGGTCTGGCAGATGACCCGACACTATCAAGGACCAAAGTCAAAACAGATCTCGAATATAACATGCCCATATATAATTGTAATAGCTAGCGCTGTCAAGAAGTTTTTTTCTTTTTTTTTTCCTCTAGCAATAATACTGAAAAAAAATTAAATGAAACAGTTTTCAAAAGTGGCATTAACATATTCTACTTAAAAGTTATTAAATTACAGGACCAATGTAATTACACTTGGGTAAAAGTTTAGAAGCTGGTGGTGCAATTTCTATTTTTATTTTCTCCTCCGTTCATATGAGTTCGTTGACTGCTCTGTGTGTCGTTGGTTGCGATATATAGATGTTTCTCAACTTCTTTTATTTTTCATCTCCCAATTGTTTTATCTTATTTTTTCTACTAGTCTGTTTTGCAATTATAATAATTGTAGTTATATTGCATACATAAGAAAAATATTGGTAACGTGGTGTGAACTGTCTATGATGGCTTCTTCGTGAATAAGGAGTTGGAAACATTCAAAGCGTTGACTTTGAGGGATATATATATTCATGTTAGTTGACTTTAGATATGTATTGCATTTAAATGCGCTACTTCAGTTGCGAAAAAAAGGAGTTAAATGTGAGCCGTCCCAACTTAACTCATCAGTTTCGGTTTTTCTGGCACCATGTTTTGTTAGGGTTAAATTTAATTTAAATTAAAACTACACAATAAAAAAGAAATTATGTGAACAAAATAGACTAGAACATGACTAAGTAGTATGCGATATGTGGCAGTTACAAAATAAAACGAATTTTACTGATTCTACCATTATAGGCACTCTGATGGATTTTAATCTGCTATTGGTAGGGTGGAAATCAAAATCTTGCGACATGTCCTAAGTAGATTAGAAAACTATCCCGAGAATATTAATATTTAAATTAACGACTTAAACAAACTGATATGATGTTACATACGTTTTACAATATATTGATGAATTTGTTTCTTAAACTACGATCATGTAAGTGAAACAGATGAAAAAAAAAAAAAAAAAGAAGAGAAAGGCTGATAGTGCAGGCATCACTGACGTAGACCGTGAAACCTTAAATATGCTCAAAACTATACCTCCCACCTTTAAATATCACATGTCATACCGAAATAACTTATCATAATATACACTGTTATACCAGCGTATGTTATTTGTTTTGACTAATACTATGTGGGTTGTGCATCACTGATGATGCATGTATATATCTAGCTATTGTGGTGTAAACCAATCATACCAGCCAATGTGCTTGAGTGTTTTCTAGCATAACAATCTAAGTACATGATGTGTGCTAACCTCTCGGCAACTTACCTGTTACCTGTTAGTTTATAAGCTTGTTTTATTTGTTTATTTTTTATTTGAAGAGTTGTGTTTCTTATGAAAGGGTGTGTCCTTTTATAAGGGTTGCGTCTTTTGAGTTAGGGTCATATCCTTTAGTGAAAGATTGTGTCGTTTCATGAAGAGTTGCGTCCTTTCGTGCTCTATATATAGAGGGCATGTAATTTGTTTTGTTTAGAAGGGTTGTGAAGTGTGGATCAAATTGTATTATTCAGTAATAGTGTACTGAAGTTTAGTTATATTAATAAAGTTTGGTATTCCAGTGTTAAATATATTTGTTGTAGTTTATTTTATATATTCGCCCTCCAACAATTGGTATCAGAGCCAGAACGAAACTCTGTTAAAAAAATGGCCACACAACTTCTCCAAACTCAAATCTCAAAATTAGTAAAAGATAATTATGAGAATTGGTGTATTCAAATGAAAGCACTTCTCAGTTCTCTAGACCTTTGGGAATTAGTTAAAACTGGAAACCAGGAATACACAGAGCAAGAAGAAGCTGCATTAATTATAGCACGACGAAACGATTTGAAGGATTTAAGAAAGAAGGATAAAAAGGCGCTCTTCTATCTTTACCAAGCAGTAGACGAGTCGACGTTTGAGAAAATTGCCGAAGCAACTTTGAGCAAAGCAGCATGGGATATTCTTGCCACCGTCTTTACAGGAGATGACAAAGTAAAGCGGATTCGTCTACAAAAGTTTCGAGCGGAATTCGAAGCAATCCGAATGAAGAAGTCCGAAAGTGTCGCGGACTATGTTTCTCGCATTTTGGTAATTGCCAACCAAATGAAGCGAAATGGAGAAGAACTAAATGATGAACGAGTTGTAAAAAAGGTTCTTCGTTCTCTCACATCAAAGTTTGAGCATATTGTTGTCACCATAGAAGAGTCAAAAGATATTAGTACTCTTTCTATTGACCAATTGACAGGATCGCTCCAAGTGCATGAGCAAAGACTACAAAAGGTGTCTGAAGAAGAGTCGACTGAGCAGGCTCTCAAGTCAAAATTGAAACTTGATAATAGAAAAGGCAAAAATTATGGAGAAAATAATTATAATAGATATAAGAATCAAAAAAGATATTACAATGACCGACAGAATAGCAACAACAGTGGTCGCTATTCACGACATGAATATGGACCAAAAAGAGGCGGACGAAATAACAATCGCCCAGGGTCGTATGGTGGTGCAAGATCAAATATACAATGCTATAATTGTAAAAAATATGGTCACTACAGCAAAGATTGCTGGTATAAGAAGACTGAAGGACTGAATCACTACATCGACAGTTCAATAGAAGATGAAGTTGCAAAAACATCATTGTTACTTGCATGTCAAGATGAAGTTAAAGATCCAGAATATGTATGGTTTCTGGATTCTGGTGCTTCAAATCATATGTGTGGAAGTCGAGAACTATTTGTTGAAATGGATGAAAGTGTTGATGGCAACGTGAAGTTTGGTGATTCATCCAAAGTACCTATTAAAGGAAAAGAAAAAATTATGTTTACATCAAAAAATGGTGAAGAATTTATGACTAATGTGCAGCATGAACAAGCAAATTGGTTGAGTAAGATTCAACAAGAAAGAGAAGAATTTAAAAGGGATATTGAAATTCAGAGGAAAGAAATACAGAATTCTATTAATCAAAGGGCGGCGAAAATTGAGACTTCTTTAAGAGATAAAGAGGAAGAATTTGAGCAAAAGAAAGCTAAAGAACTTCAGTATATAACTTCCCAAAAGGATATGATTAAAATGCAGCTAGAACATATAACATCGCAGTCTCGCTAGTGAGAGAAAGCAGATTGCTCTTGATCGCGAACAGAGGGAGAGAGAATTATCTGAAATCAAAAGCTCCATTGAATTGCTTACTATTCAAAGGGAAAAGCTGCAGGAGCAAAGGGAGTTGTTGCACAAAGTGAGGGAGGAAAAGAAGGAAATTCAATCATCTTTAGCTGAAAATGTTAGAAGTATACAAACAGTGGTAACTTCGTTGGGAAGAAAAAAACTGAAAAATACTATCCTTTGTAATGATGCAGACGTTGAGTTGGAGCCAAGCAGGAAGCTCCAGAAAATAGTGAGACAAAAAAGAAGAACAGATAGGGAAGAAAAAAATAACTGTGCTCCTAAGGGTCAGCAACCATGCTTGAGTGATGAAAACCCTGAAATTACAAATCGAACAGGGCCAGAGAATATACTGAAAATGTCAGATGACGTGCTGTTGTTGGATTCGGTTTTCAATGGATCAAAAAAAATAATAAAAAACCAAAAACAGTTAATAGACAGAGGTGCATTCGATAGTGAAGGACCATCAGAGGAGATTACGATGCCGGCAACTAAGCCAATTGCTAGCAACAATCACTTTAAAAAGCAATATGGTGTGGACTTGTTGACCAATACATAAAGTAGTTAACATAACTATTTTTTGAAAAGACATATCTCTTTGTTTAAAAAAGAATATTTTAAATTAAAAGGTTGTGTCTCTTGAATTGGGACACTTCAAAGAGATATGTCATTTGGTTTTTTGAAAGTTTTTCATGCCTATAAATAGTGAATGAATAGTTGATTTTTCTTAAAGCAACTTAACATTAAAGGAAAGTGAAACATGGAGAATAAAGTGATAGTAAGAGTGTCCTACAAAAATCTACTTTAAGAATACTGTCAGAAAATGAAGATGTCACTGCCACAATATCGCACTTATCAAGAAGGACCTATTCACATTCCATAATTTTATTCGTTTGTCGAATTCGAAAATTTCACTTATATGGGCGATGTAAAAAGATCAAAGAAGGATGCGGAATAAGATGTGGCTAACTTTGCTTTTATGAGTACCACAGGTATAGTTTCTCTTGATCAAAAAAATTTGTATTTAGAGAAACTTGCAAAAAATTTGGAAAAAGAAAATATGGCAGTGAATTTGGAGAATAAATCCCTGGAGAATGTAATCAATGAGCAGGCCTCTAAAATTAGGAGTTTGATTTCAGACAAAATAATCTTACAGGAAAGGCTCCAAGATTATGAAGACCCGATCGAAAAAGATGTCGACAATTTTGCATAAACAAGCTTAAGGGGGAATGTTAGTTTATAAGCTTGTTTTATTTGTTTATTTTTTATTTGAAGAGTTGTGTTTCTTATGAAAGGATGTGTCCTTTTATAAGGGTTGCGTCTTTTGAGTTAGGGTCATATCCTTTAGTGAAAGATTGTGTCGTTTCATGAAGAGTTGCGTCCTTTCGTGCTCTATATATAGAGGGCATGTAATTTGTTTTGTTTAGAAGGGTTGTGAAGTGTGGATCAAATTGTATTATTCAGTAATAGTGTACTGAAGTTTAGTTATATTAATAAAGTTTGGTATTCCAGTGTTAAATATATTTGTTGTAGTTTATTTTATATATTCGCCCTCCAACATTACCTGGCCAGCCATTCAGACTATGGATCTTAATATTAGGTTTAGCTCTATCTCAATGGCAATTTTAGGTCATATCATATCCTACTAAGTTTGGTGCACATCAACTTGCAAGTAAAAATGCAAACAAGGTGGATCTGCAAGTAAGAGGGTCCTCCCTACCTCCCACCTTGTCTTTCTTTGGCAGGTTGTGGCAAATTCGAGGCGAGTTGAATTAGATCATTTTTTTTTTCCCTACTTAATGCTAAGTTTGGGGCCCGTTGGGCTGGAAGCGTGTTTTTAACGAATTTTTGGCGGATTGCAGAAGATCAAAGAAAGGAGGTCCCCAACCTCCCGTCTATTTCTTAGCTGAGCAAGACGGATTTGGGGCCGGCTTTTTTTTAAAAAATTATTTTTTGTTATTTTTGCCTCCTACTTACCACTCCATTCGTGGCGGGATCTCCACCAACCGGGTTCCATGTGCATCCTTACTCGCAACTGTTGAGTTAAATACCTACTCCACATATTATGATAACTGTTAAGATCGCCAATAAATGCTAATTAAATTGATTCTCCTAATCCATATGATTATGTACAGCTCATGTATATCAATGCCTTGAGTACTCTGGTCAGCACACAACACCTTGGGCCCCTACTCGTAGGGGTGGAACTGGGCCAGGCTTGGGCCAGATCATACTATGCCCAAGTCCGACCCGAAAAAAATACCGGGCTTCGGGTCGGGCTTTACTCAAATTTTAAAAAAAATAAGGCCTTGCTCGGGCCCAAGCCCAATACCCAATACCCATCGGGCCTAGAGGCCCACTTTATGTATTTGTTATATAGTACAAATATATTTTTATTATAAAAAAAATAAAATAAAATATTCTCAGCTATTAGGTTTTCGGCTCAATGCTATTGGTGCTATTAGGTTTGCGGCCATTGGATGAAAAAATGTACGGTTAAAATGATATGGGCCTTCTAGGGTTGAGTTGGTTTTGAGTTTAATAATATAATCTAACGAGTGAAAATAATCAATGGGTTAAATCTAAAAGCGGAAAACTTAATAACACTAAACACTTTGTGCTATCGATAGTATCACAGCCAGACTCTCTCTCTCTCTCTCTCTCTCTCTCTCTCTCTCTTTATGTATAACTATATATAACTAAATATTTTATTTTAATAACTAATATATGGGACTTTTAGGTTGGGCTCGGGCTGGGCTTGGACATATTCAGATAGGTCCAAATTTTTTTCAAACTTAAATTTTTAAGCCCGGCTCAGGCCCAAAGTTATAATTTTGATACGGAAAGCCTGACCATATACAGTCCATCGGGCCGGGCCTTTTTTAGATCCGGGCGCAGTTCCACCCCTATCTACATGGTCCATATAAATTCCTCAGGTCTCCGTCAGGTCCACATAATAAATAAATCAATCATGTAAGGACAATTTTGTACGACGGAATACACAAACTCATCGTGTCCATGACTGAGACTCACTTTTGTTAGTTAGACCATCCAACTATCAAATCAATTCACGCATGCCAAACCGTATCTTGTAAATGTCTAAATTTTTCAGATCATGCATGCCCGACATAACCTGCTGCAGCTGTTCCAGACAAACGAACTCACAAATGATCAATCCATGTGTAATGCCCAATCATGCAGATCGAATAAGCCAATCATTGGCTTAATTGGTCCAGCTGATTTTCCACAAAACCAAATTAAGCACCTACTGATGGTCCAACAGACTCAATTCAACAAGTTTTGGAAACACAGAATCTGAGCCATCAACGCTCACCGTATCAAAGGATTGTTCATACTCTCAGAGATAGCAGTTGCGCTATCTAGCTACTACGCTAGCACTACTTCACGGCAATTTTTTTTTTTTTTTTTTTTTTTTTGAGAGAAGGACAACGTGCTATTCGTTTTATCACTACAAAAAAAACGGTCGATAGCAACACTTTTAAATATCAGTACATGTCAAAAAAAGTACTGCTGTCTAAATTACCGATACTTTTACAAAGTGTTGCTATATGTGGGGTTGCTAGATATATAGTGACAGTTAAAGAGTGTCGCTATAACCTAAAACGAGTACTACTAATTTACCAATACTTATTTAAGTATTTAGCAACCGCCGGAACTCTACCTTGTTGGCTGCCGTGGCGGAGGAGGACGAGAGGAAAGTGCTCTTTTTCTAGAATTTCAATAGATTGAGTGAGGGGAGAAGGGGAGATGGTAATTGATTTTTTTTTTTTTTTCTTTTTTGTTTGTAATCGAGCCGAATGGGCTGAGTGGGGTGGGTTGAGTAGAGTAACATTTTATTTTTGATTGGATTGAACTTTATATTTAGGCATTAATAGATTTTTTAAAAAGTTTTGATATAAATGGGATACTTACACAAAAGTGTTCTAAACATGTGTCCCTATTATCTAATTCTGTTATAGTGTATTTATTTATTTCTTGAAAATATAAGACAATTGTGATTCGAAATTAAAATCTCCTATACCAACTATTAATTCTTTGTCACCTGAACATGTTCTTTCAATGTGTGGGCCTGTGGCGTAGAAACAGAAAAAGGCCTCTGCCGAGGACTTGATAATAACTGCACTCCACCGTCAAGTTTACAAGCCTCTGTCGCCCATTTAGAATTTTGCCCAACACACCGCAAAAAAAAGAAAAAAAGAAAAAAAGAAAAAAAAGATATTTTAAAATCAACAATATATTTTCATCAAATTTTTTTTAGCCAATTTTCCACTAGACGAGAACACAGTAGTTTCAAATTATATATAACCTATTTCTTTGGAATCCAGAAGTTCATTTTCATTTTCTCTCGAAGTTCAAGCTACAACTTAATTTGACAAACTTGATAGAGTTTCAACACTAGCTAGCCACCATATTCCTGATTGGGTCGGATTATTACTCCCAATCGACACAACAGAAACTAGGAGGAAAAGGATTTGTAATATATACTAATATTTACCCATTTTTAAAACAGGAAGAGGTGAAAGAGAGCATCTTACTCATCTTCAAAAATTTTCATCAAATTTGAAAGGACAAAAAAAATTAGAATATATAAATGTAGTTGGCACATCGACCGTTTCTAGTGCAATTGGGCAAAGGGTGTGATGGCTGGTACCCGAGGTCTCATGTTCAAATCCTACTTGATTTACATTTCTAGTTAAGTTTATTTTTAAATAAAATAAACAGAATGTGTAGCAAATAAATGTAGTTGGCACAGCGTACATTTAATAATGTTAATTGAGAATGTCTAATTGGCTTACTTGCTTAATATTTTGCTTTGGGTTGGATTAATTAGTTTGGTTTGGTTTGGTTTCGGTTCGAGTTAGATTTGGACTCCGTTTTGGTTCAACTTTACATCAACCTTAATCGAATGTAATTTGGTTGAAATTTGTCAATCCTAATGTAAGACAAGTTATAATTTGATCGGGTTTGGATCAGAATTGTTGGTATCGAATGCAATATTCTAATTAAGTTGTATTTGTAGTCACCAATATTTTAATAACCGGGTCACCGACCGTTCCTAGAGGAAGTGGGAAAAGACTTGGTAGTTGGTACCCGAGATCCCAAGTTCCAATCCTACTTAATTCACATTTCCAGCTAAGTTTATTTCTAAATGAAATAAACGAAGTAGATAGCATGCTACCTATCTCTCAAAAAAATATTTTAAAAACAGCATAACGTTATACATATTTAATTATTATTTTTAATTTTATTATTTATATATATATATATATATATATATTATTATTCTAGTATCATATTTCTTTATAAAATATCGATTTCTAAATCAAATTAAATAAATATAAGTTTTCAAATTTCACTTTCAACAGACTATATAACATGTGCTAATAGATTGAAATCAATTAGGTTGACTTTAAACCGTTGGATTTTAATAGGACTTGATAAAAAAAAATATTGCCCAAATTTGATTAAAATTGAACTGATTCACTAGTTCGATGGTTGAACCGCTGGTTCTAACAATTCAAAATAATTTTTTGACTATTCAGTTCAAAAGTTTGAGTCATATCACTTTCTAGACTGAGTCATGGTCGGACTGGTCAAACCGACCAGATCGATTCGATTTTTAAAAAGATGTAACGACCTGTCCCACTAGCAATAAAACTAGTTGAGCTTAAACACCGGCTCAAAATGTTTAAGTTCAGTTATTATTACTAGTGGATGTGGGATTATTGGTATAGTTGGTCATCTTGTCATTCATACTCCGGCATCGCTTATCACTTTTTCTTTCAGATCTTGATTCAACCGAGACTCGCCATATATTTCCGGCTGGTGAACCGGCTTAACAACCCGGCCTACTGGCAATAATAACACGTTGGGTCCAAACACGGACCCAAAATAGTTAAGTTCAGTTATTATTACTAGTGTTTAAGTCTCTTATATATCTAATCATATTTTTATTCCAATCTGATATGGGATTATTAGAGTATGACAAAAAATTTACAAGTTGATTTTGCAACATGATGCACAAGCTGAGCTTCTCTGTGAGGGATAATTAAATTCGCACTAATGAAGAGTGTGACACGTACAATATTGGATATGCAAGGGGATCACATTTTATCAATACATTTAATAGCAAGATTCGGTGCCAGCATTTGAGGGACAAATGTTCAGTTGATCTTTAATTTGACATATGTACGAACAATCTTCAATTTGTATCCCATTTAACAGTAAACACCATAGTTGTAAATTTTATATGCTACGGTTTCCTGAATTTCTTAGCACTTATTATTTGTCCATCCCTTCACGCATCGTGTACTCTAAACAATATTTCTGTACGTACTGGATTCAATAGAATATTAATTTATGTGAATAGTACTTGTATCATTCAAACTAGTAAAGATTAGGGATGTCAATGGGTATGGATACCTGAAATTTTATCCGAACCTGAACCTGAATGAAACGGATATATTCGATGGATATGGATATAGATTCGGATATGGATATAAAAAATAGAAACCCGACGGATATGGATTCGGATATGGATTTTGATTATACCCGACCCGACCCGGACCCGAACCCGACCCGAACCCGAATTTATTTTGTATTATATATAATATATATATATAAATTTGATGTTATATTTGAATTTGTATTTTAAAAATTTAGATTTAATATAATATATTTTGAAATATTGAAAAAAGAAATGAATGTTTCGGGTTCAAATTTTCGGGTTCGGGTTCAGGTTCGGGTTTCGGATTTTTGATCGGGTTCGGATTTGGATATGGATTTTTAAAATCCGTCGGATTCGGGTTCGGATTCGGGTCTCGGGTTTGGAGTCGG
>NW_017890774.1:0-15793 GCF_001540865.1 Ananas comosus | reverse complement strand
GAGAGAGAGAGAGAGAGAGAGAGAGAGAGAGAGAGAGAGAGAGAGAGAGAGCAGAACTGCTATGATCTCTCCGTGCTCCTGAGTCGTTTTCAATGATAAATTTTCAAATCGACGATCGGCTCCGTTAGATTTGATCTAGCGTATTTGAAATTTCTAGAAAATAATTTTTGCGAATTTTTTATATTATTTACCTAGTGATCGAAAGCGTTCAAAATCAATATTTTTAAAGGTTGATATCTACCGTTTTCAAGTTTAACGGTATAGAAGTATTCAAATCAGATGAAATTTTAATACAAAATTCTTTATACTATCTACAACAAGATCAATATTTCTGATCGAAAATTTTAGTGCTATATCACCACTTTTTATAGAATTTTTATTTTCAACCGTTAAAAATTATTAATTTTGAATCCTTTTGATTGATAGGTAAATGATATCGAAAAATCGCAAAAATTATTTTCTAGAAATTTCAAATACGCTAGATTAAGTCTGACGGAGCCGATCGTCGATTCGAAAATTCCATCATCGAAAACAACTCAAGAGCACAGAGACCTTCGTGCTCCTGAGAACACAGCTATCCTTCTCTCTATATATATATATGGCCATGGCTACTATACTATTATGAGTATTGGAGCCCTCGTACTAATAAGTTGCTTTCAATGATGGAGCATCCGAATCGACGATCCACTCCGTTAAATATGATATAGAGTATTTGAAACTTTTAGAAAATAAATTTCGTAAATTTTCGAAATCATAATAAAGTCCATCAAGTAGGCAAAAAATGAACGGTCAAAATTGAACGACGTCCTAAAAAAAGGATGATCGGATCTTTCAATTCAAGATCGAAGTTATTGATCTTTATCTATGTAGTGAATAGAATTTTCTATCAAAAATTCAACAAATTCTGATTCTTTTACACCATTAAACTAGCAAGTATTCCATACCGGCCGTTAAAAATTGTCAAATTTGTGACCTCTTGATCGTAAGGTAAATAATGTCGAAAAATTATAAAATTTTATTTCTAGAAGTTTTAAATGCTGTAAATAACGTTTAACGGTGTGGATCGTCGATTCGGAAGCTCTATCATCGAAAACAACTTATGAGTGCGAGGGCGATCGTACTCATAATAGTATAGTAGCCGGACCCATATATATATATATATATATATATAGAATTGTGCTACTATACTATCAATAGTACCAAGCCCTTAGTACTATTGAGTTTTTGGCCGTTGGATGAAAGAATGTGTGGTTAGGATGATAGCGGTCCCCTAGAAGTGAGTGTTTTATATATATATATATATATATATATATATATATATATATATATATATATATATAGCTTTAGTTGCTTATTGGTTATATATCATGCTTATCATACTTGTCTTGGACATGATGGATTGAGCTTTTTTTTTTTTTTTTGAACTGTCGTACCTACTGAAAATTATGTTTATAGTTCTTATTCCACATTTTTGTTAGTCCTTCTAATATAGATATGGTCGAACGAGAAAATGACGTAGTATTGTAGATTGAGGATATATTCGCTTTTTGATGTACCCGTGTTAGGGAGTATTATTTTGATAAAATGCAAAACATAATGCAACAAATAAAAAATTTTTCTGGCATATATATTTAGAAAATATAAACGAAATAAATTATGTAATAATTAGTCGCATTTATGTTTAAACGTTATCTTTCTTATACAATCCATATGTATTATTTTTATGGAATGTATTATACAAATTATGACGTCATAGGAGAGTAGGAAAAACTTTTTTCGGTCGGCATGGGTCCATGTGCATGCCTGATGATGCTTTCGTTGCTAGAGCAAGGCGTGATAGCTTGGTCAAAATAACACACTGATATATAGAGTATAGATATAATAATTAGAGGCATAATATTACAATCAGAAAATAAATTTCATCTATCCTTATTTGACCATCACTACAACAAAAACAGTCTATAGCGACATTTTTAAATATAGGTACAAATCAAAAAAATGCTGCTAGCTAAAATTACCGACATTTTTAAAATGTGTTGCTATATGTGGGGTCGCTAGGTATATAGTGACAGTTATAGAGTGTCGCTATTATCTAAAAGAGTGCTGCTAATTTACTAACACTTATTTAAACATTTAGTAACCGCCGAAACTCTATCTCGTTGGCTGTGGTGGCGAAGGAGGACGACAAGAAATGCTCTTCGTCTAGAATTTCAGTAGATTGAGTGAAGAGAGAAGAAAAGATGGCAATTAATTTTTCTTTTTTTTTTTTCTTTTCTGTTTGTAATCGGGCCAAATGGACTCGGTGTGGTGGGTTGATTAGAGTAATCTTTTATTTTTGGTTGGATTGGGCTATATATTTAGGCATTAGCAGATATTTTTTTAAATTTCAACATAAATAGGACACTTACTAAAAAGTGTCGCAAACATGTGTCCCTGTAACCTAATTCTGTTGTAGTGCACAAAGATAAAATAAATAAATTTAGGATAAATTAATATTGTCTAGGAGATTAAATACTTACGTGAACAGATTTTTTATGTTAACAATACTTTTGTAAGTATAATGATTTTTGATGGATGAATAAAGAAGGTTAAATGGGTAAAGAGCATGTGCTTAAAATGGAACACCTACTAAAACTAATTTGCAAAAAAAAACATGATTATAAATTAATAAAGCTTTGAGTTCGCAATGGAACACCTACTAAAACTAATTTGCAAAAAAAACATGATTATAAATTAATAAAGCTTTGAGTTCGCCAAAGGAATGAAAATAAACGTAGATATGGATCGAGATAGGTAGCATGCTATTCTTTTCGTTCATTTCATTTAGAAATAAACTTAGCTAGAAATAAACTAGTTCGAATCAACTAGGATTTGAACTTGAATCCTCGAGTACGAAACACCAAGCTCTTTGCCACTTGAATTAGAGACGGCCAGTTAGATATGATGATTGTTCTATTCAAATTAGAACGACTCAACCTTCTCCTGAATAATTGTTCCACTCAACGAAATTGTTGAAGACCGGATTCGTAAAAAAAGAAATGTACAGTTAACAAGTGAGAAAAAGGTAGATGCAAATAATGCCGTTGAATATTCTCGTGCACGTAGCGGTTAGATCCAATTTATGTACATAGACAAGCACAGTTCACATACACCGCCTTTGTTACCTGATTATTGATGACCATACATGGTCAGAACACTACTACACGGTCAGAACACTGCCACAGGTTCATCATACCAAACCAAACGTAAGCACGTGTCATGTGATCAAAGAAGGCTACTGTAACTTAATTAGGAGGCCCATGAATTAAGATGAGGTTCATACCAAAAGTAAGATCTTATATAAGTTTCCAAATTTTTATATTAGCATGTAAGACCCTACATGTACGGAGGTAGAGTCGGGCCTAGGCATGGCATCGGTGCTATAGAACCCGGGTAGGCCAGCCTGACCCGGCATCATGAGCCATGCTGAACCACTCCAACTGAGCACGTTGCTCCGACACGGCACGGCCTGTTACAGTCTTGGGCCATGCCTTTCATGCCAGCACGGCCCGGCTTTAGGACTTGGGGAACCAAAGCCCTACAGCCCTACAGCCCTTGGAGAGTTGGGGAGCCATCTCCAACTCTCCAAGTTGGATCTTGGGACTTGGGGAGAGAAAGAGAAGGGCTTAGGGCCCTAGGCCCTTTTTGGTAGATAGGTCCATCTCACAAACGTTTCCGAATCTTTTTTTTTTAAAAAAAGTGTGTTTTTCTAAAAATTTTAAAACTTTGTAAAATTTTAAAATTATTTTAAAAATCTATTACTTTAGAAATTTTTTAATAAATTTGATTTCTTTAGCTAACATAATAGGAAGAGAAAATTATTTCAATCTTTTATTTTTTAAATATTTTATATTTTTTAAAATTTTAAAAATTAAAGGGCCTACACAGAGACCAGCCCAGCCCATTACGGCTCGTGCCGTTTAGGCCGAAAGGCCGTTCAGGCCGGGCGGTTATAAAATCTGGTCCTGTACGGTCCGGCCCAAAATTTTAACAGGGCTTGGCTAGGCCGAACCCTGGCCCAGTTCGGCCTAGGTGCCCCTACCTACGTGCACATGTTATGAGGTCATGTGACCTTAATTAGGATTCAAAATTGTAGGAGATATTTTATATTATTCAAAGCCAAAATTAATTTACCATCTACGACCCTTATGCCAATTGAAAGATCTATATCACGAACAATAATAAATACATATTAATATCCAGAATCGTAAATAGAGTCGGAAATAACTTTTAGAGTGTTATAGGAAAAAACTTTTGATCAATATGCAGACGCGAAAAATTCGACTTAGGGGTTGAATATCACTAACCGTATGTCTTTTATATAAAGTTCAAATTGACTTCGTATCAAAATCTGATTAGTATTCTATTTAATTTAAAAGATAGATAGAAAATAAATAAAATATACCATATCAAGCAGTTTTATATATGTTAGAATTGATCTTTATTTATAATAAATCAAAAACTAAATATGATTAATTATGTCAAATTTATGAAATTTTAATATTTGAGAATAAATTATACCATAAAAGAAAAATTATACTGTTTGAGACTAAATTATACTATTTGATACTTAAATTGCACTATTTAATAAGTTGCAACTTAGTCTTAAATAATTTAAGGTGGTGCAACTTAAGTCTCAAATAATACAACTTCATCCCGAAATAGTGCAACGTACATCCATTTTACATGGTGAAATTTAATCTTAAATAGATTTAAACGGTGTAGCTTAACCTCGAACAATGTAACTGGTGGAAAAACTTTCTGATCTTTTATTACAATATTCTTTAAAACCAATTCAAAATTTAATTATAGGTTTAGGAAAATTCCGAAACGAAATTAAATAACAAATACGGTAAAGAAAAGGTTTAGATAAGGCTTGTGGATTGAGGTGTGCAGAGCATTGTCCTAGAAGCGAATTTGCCCCTCCACGTGCAAGGCTTCCCGGCAATTACTCCTAGCGATACAACGACCACGTTTCACCTCGTCGGTACGCTTCCAAGGTGGCGTAAGACGAACCCAACTAGCTTCAGATCCAGCAAAAGAAAACTCTGCGAAAAATCAAAAAGTAGAAAAAGACGAGAGGCTTTAGGTATGCTCGGGTTATTAATTAACTCGTGTAGTCTCGCCCCATATTTATAACCTAGGCGAGAATCTTGCTTCAACACGTCAAATCCGTGTATAAAAAAAATAAGTCTAAGATTACACGGATAAAAATAAGGATTAGGATTAGTAAAAAGATAAGTATTAAAATAAAGATAAAACCAACAAAATAAAATAAACCGGGTACATAGACAGCGCGTGCCGGCGGCGGCCCGGCTCATGCCGTGCGTGTATTTAAACGAGAGCATTACTCTCATTTTCTTCCAAACAACTAGCTTGAGAATAAAGCAATATATAAAAACCACAAACACCCTTTTGGTTTCCAATGTGGGACTAAACATCACATATGGATATTTTAGTTGAGCTCCTCAAGCAGCCCATTAACAATTACTGGGCTCTCAAGAGGTTTTAATAAGTTTTAAATCATAACAAATCCAATAAAATCCAATAGCAACTACGTCTTAAACGATGCAACTTTTTTTTCTTTTTTCTTCTCTATTTCTTAGCCTTTTCTACCGTGGCCATATATAATATATAAGCCCTCCAAGAATAAGAAAAATATATATTTTCATTATTTTTTCTTTTATTTCTTTTTTCTTCCCTTTCTTTTCTTCATTTTTTTTCTTCATTTTCCTCACCTTCTGCATTCTTTTTTGTTATCATGTCTTCTCCCTCGCTGTCTGCCACAGTAGCCACCCCTGCCCTTTACGCACTTTTCCTCTCCGCCCTCCTCAAAGCATGTGCCACCCTCGTCGCCGTCACCATCCATGATCACGCCGTCCACCACAATCTCACCTCTCTGATTGTGTCATATCCAAGCCAACGCCTCAATCTGGTGAAAATTCATTAGCAGTCATAGTTTTTGGTTTTGTTGATGTCGCCGTCTGAGTCGATGGAGGTACGGGCAAGATAGGCGAGAGGACTATGGTGTTGACGTGAGGACAATAGAGGAGGAGAAAGAAAGGAAAGGAGAAGATGAGAAGGAAGACAAAGAGAGAGGAGAAAAACGAAGAGAGAGAAACGTGAGAAAACGAGGAATAAGAGTATTTTGATTAGTTTATTAAAAATTCATATCGTATATGCAAAATTCAAAATATATATATATATATACACGATTTATATATACACGATCAGCTCCCTCCCTCCTTTAGGCTAAAGTACAAAAAAAAGTTTACATAAATATCTGCTTTTGTATTTTATTTTTCTATCTTTCAAAAATATTTTATTTGTTTTTTAAAAAAATTTGAAATTATCGTACATAAATAGGTATCGTTACTATTTTGCTACTATTTTGTATATAAAGTATGTACCACTGTCGGTCGAGTAACTTATTAAGATATCAATTAATGCATAAGAATTTATTTTTTGGTCAAATTAATTTTAAGAATAAAATGGATATTTTAGCAGTTATTTAGTTGTAACAGTATAATGTATTTATAGAATGGTGACGAAATAGTAATAGCACGAGTTAATTAGTGCTATAATTTTAAATTTTGAGTAAATAAAATAAAATTTTAAGAAATATATGATAGAGTAGAAAAATAAATATTTATAAGTATTTATGAAGTTCACTAGCCAGACTATGATTTCGTTTGGGATTGCGGGGAGATTACATTACATGCGATAAGAAACGACGATGAAAAAATATCCCAGCTTGTTTGTTTTCGTACGTAATATTGCGTTCCGTATATTGTAGTTAGTCGGTTACGATATATTTTCTGCGGTCCCATTGGAGAACGTAGAAGCATATCCGTATATGCTTTTTCTCAACTCCATTCTATTTAATAGTTTTAGATCCACCTCATTACCAAACTAAGCCTATATTTAGAAGTACGAAAGGCTTACTATTATTAACTTTCTAGTCAATAAATTCTTTTGGCTCTTATATCATGCACAATTGAAAGAGAAAATATGCGACAAAAAAATTTACAAGCACCGAAATTTTTAAAAACAATCCAGTTAAACTCGAATTTATGCATCATATATATAAAAATAAAAACAAGGAAAAAGAAATGAAGGAGAAATGCCACGAAGGCCATTTAGGCGCGTTGTCTTGACCACGCCCCACACCTGTCCGAGTGTCAATTCCCACCATTTCGAAAAACGAGACGTAGTAACCAATCCAAACGCGTTAACATCCCTGTATACTACCAAATTAAAACCAAAGCCGCAGCTATTCACGACTCTTCATACTTTAATTTCCCCTTCGGAAACTTCTCCTTCCCTTCTCCATATATAGATCCCCGCGTAACTCTCTCTCTCTCTATAAATATATAAATAGATCCCACTTGATCCTCATATCCTATCCTCTCCAAACCCATTAATCAACATCTCCCTTTTACTTATCGCCTCTTTAATTCGCACAGATTCTCTCTCTCTCTCTCTCCCTCCCTCTCTCTCTCTCAATTATGGCTGACGCGAAGCAAGCCAACCTAAGCGGCGCCTACTACGGCCCGCCGATCCCCCCGCAGAACACGTACCGCAGCGTCGGCCGCAGCTCCGGCTGCAACCCCTGCGCCTGCCTCTTCTGCACCCTCTTCAAGCTCATCTTCTCCATCGTCGTCATCCTCGGCATCATCGTCCTCGTCGTCTGGCTCGTCATCCGCCCCTACGGCCTCAAAGCCCACGCCGAGTCCGCCGCCCTCACGCAGTTCGCCCTCTCCTCCTCCAACACCCTCGACTTCAACCTCACCGTCGACATCGCCGTCCGCAACCGCAACAAGAGGATCGGCATCTACTACGACTACATCGAAAGCCAAGCGTTCTACGACGGCGACCGCTTCGGCTTCGAGCTGCTGCCGCCCTTCTACCAGGGCCACAAGACGACCAGCGAAATTAAGCCCGCGTTCCAGGGGACGCAGCTGATGCTCGGGAACTCGGTTTCGACGACATACAACACAGAAAAAGGTAAAGGGTTTTACAACGTCGACGTGAAGGTGTACACTAAGCTCAGGCTCAAGATATGGATCTTTAAGATTCACCATGTTAATCCCACGATTAAGTGCACTTTGAGCTTACCTGTTCCCAGCAACACGAGCTCAACGTCCACGGTGAATTTGGGGACCGATTGTGACGTGGACTACTAATTAATACGTAAACATATATATTAGCTATATATATTTCTATTTGTTGATTCTTTTTGTTTTTACGCTTATTTTATGAGAGAGTATTTATTTATATATATGTTGGTTGTATGGAGATATTTGTACACTTTTTTGTATATTTACAGCACGAGATGAGTGAATAAATTGATGTTTTATTAAGTGGGTTGGTCATGTTATATTAATAATGTGGATGGTGATCGAATGATGGTGATGGACTATTGACTTATTCAGTAGTTTGACAAATTTAAACACGACTCATCGAGATTACTTCGCTAATAAGGCGTGTGGCAAAGTCACAGTTTACTCAGTAAGAACACCGACACGTGTCGATCATACAAGTATAAATGGAGGTTTGGACAGCAAAATTAACTATTGCATTCTCCTAGGTTAGGTGAATTTGATTTATAATTTATTTATGTCAATAAATCAAACGCAATTATTTTTTTTTCGCACTGAAAGTACCAACATGGCCACGGCACTACGACGATAAAATTCTAAGATAAAATTTGGTTCGTGTATAAATAAGAACGCGACTATTTCAGAAATATGTATAAATTTAGGTATAGGTAAAAATTAGACTAATTTTACGTTTCGATAACAATTGAATTGTTTCCAGAAACAAGAAAAATAGCGTTTGGATAGATAAGGTTGAATAAAAAAAATAATAAGTAGTTATAAATAAAAAATAATGATATTAACCCTCTCATTATATTTGAATATAAATCTTTAAATTTTATATTTATATTTTTAAAGTTAAAGTTTTAATTTTTAAATTTTAAAATTCAAAATTAAAATTTAAAATTTAAAATCTCAAATTTTAAAAATTTAAAATTTTAAATATTAAATTTCAAACTTTAAATTTAATATCAAATTTAAATTTAAAAAGTATAAAATATAAAATTTTAAAATTTAAAATTTTAAAATATCAAATTTGAAATTTAAAATTTAAAATTTAAAATTATAAACTTTAAATTTTGAGATTACAAATTACAAATTTTAAAATTTTAAAATTTAAATACTATTTTAAAATTTTAAATTTTAAAAATAAAAATAGTGGTAGAAACAGTTGTCCCCAACAACTATTCCCATCCTTAGTTGGTTATCCAGAAATAAGAATATAATATTAATTTGATTAATTATTATTTTAAATATATTAATTAGGTTAATTCATGATTTAAAATTATTAATTAGAGTTTAATTAATTTTGTTTCAGGAATAAAGATGGAACACAATTCTAGATTTATCCCGTGTTATACCAACTTATTTCAGATATCCAAAAACTACTCTTCTCGGGTACGAAAAATAGCGTTTAGATGTAAAGGAGGTGATAAGATGTTATCTCCGCCCTTATCCCCGAACCAAACGAAGTGTAAAAATCTTGTAGGAATGCTAGCTGTTTTATTTAGGCTTTTTTGTTAAAAAGAATTACTAGTTTTGTAATTTTGTAAAACCGATTCGTACTATTTTGGTTCTTCGATTTAGCCCCATATTATTATATTTTTTCCAAAATATTATTATATATGCATAAAATACGTATAAGAATGAGTTCGCCATTGCCGGGGGTGTAGTGTCCCTGGTGCTTCGCTGTTCGTGGAACTCAGCATCTGAAGCTTGTTGACACGTCTGGTGAGTGTCGGGACAAGTAGGAATCGTTTTGGCGTGAATTGGACGCAAAACAAACTCAGTGTGAGGCGAGAGTGGAGTTTTAGCACTAAAATCTGCAAAGTGCAGGATTTCAGTATTGAGTACCGGTACCTGAGAGAAGTACCAGTACCCTAGTGGAATTACAGGGTTGGATGCTCTCGGCTTTGCGCATGTTTGATGCTGAGTACCGATACCTACTTGTCGAGTACCGGTACCGAGCCCGAGTACCGGTACTGCATCGGATGAGTACCGGTACCCAGTGCGCGAGACAGCAGTGTGAGAAGCTGAGTACCGGCATTCAAGTTGAGTACTGGTACTCCAGCTGTAATTTTAAGTTGGTGAAGGAAAATTTGGTCCTTTTGGTTGTGATGTTAATCCCAACCGACCCCAGCTCTATATAGTATGTTAGAAGCTTTGCTCAGTAGGTTCTTCTTCTTCTTCTCTCTCTCTAGCTAGTGAATAACCGTATGTTGTGGAGGTCGTGGCTCGAGCTCCGGTGGATTTCTCGCTTGCTCGGAGGATTGTTTGTGCGTGTGGGTCGAGACTGGTTGAGGGTTGGAGGTCAAGCGGGCGTGCGGGTTTCTCTAGTCGACTTCTTACCGACGTTGGACAAGCGTTCGAGGTGGGTTAATGTTTACCGAAATCGTTGGATTTTCTCCTTAGTCGGGCTTTTGTCAGCATGTATGTTTTGTGTAGTATCATGTTTAGTAGCTCAATTCATCGATTTGCATAGTTTTTATAGAATATGAATTTGGAGCCTTAAGTTTAGAACCTTTTTATATGTTGAACTTGGAATTGACTTAAGAGAAAACCAGTAAACCTACACTGTCAATTTCTGAAAAATTATCAGATTTAGTTACAGGAGCTACTGTATTTTGTATCACCGCTGTTAGTGCGTAGTGAATATGTCACGCCCCACGCCCCGCCTATTTGGTCGGGTTCGGGGACACCGACAGACCGCCGAACGGACAGATTTACTCTTGTACATCTTAGGCGTCGCAATCAATACAATATACGATATTCCAATCAGGAACACATTTCAATCAAAAATTGCATAAGGAAGTATCAAAAACATAAAACTACTTGCTATTACAAGCATTCACACTAGACATATTCTTTCATCATAATTTTTTTTTACATTCAACTTTCAAATTACAATCTAGATATTACAATTTATTACAACTTTGATTCATTGTCTTTTAAACCCCTAAGCTAGACCACCTCGGGGTACTGCTATCTCTGGTCTTTGGGGTAGGGCGCTATCTACGGAGCTATACCTTTGCCTCGTGCCGCTGCGCCGCTCACGTGTGAACCTGTACCCCCAAAATAATACGGGGGTGAGAATTATTGTCCATAGTTTCCAATGGGTACGGCCACCCAAGGAAAAAGCTCGACGCATCAGGTCCAAGGAGGCACTGCAATCATGTTAGTCCAACAGATATCCACAAGTATTTTATGAAATATTAAAATACATGAATGTGCCTCACAATATGCAGTATGAAATTCATGCAACTATGCAAGTAGATTAAATGATTTAACTCTCTATCATTTGCCGTTCTTTATTGTTAGCCATTCTTTAATACTTGCAATTCTTTCTTATTAGCCACTGTTTATTCTTAGCCAAGCTTTATTCTTTACTAAGGGTACTGACACCTTTCCATTTCACATAACTCAAGGGTTGGTCTTAACCCTATAGTATCGACCTATCTAAGTCCAATGTCCTTTCCATCCTAGGTCCAATTGGCTCTAGGTTCAATTCTCAACCTATGTTCTTTAACACTAGGTTCAATGCCACTCTTGACCAACCTATGTTTATTAACACTAGGTTAAATGCCACACATCTCCATCCTAGGTTCACAACACTAGGTTCAATACAACTCGATCTATTTGACCTCCTAGTTGTCCAAATCGAGTATTCCATGTTTACACATTCTTATTTTTCAATGTCGAGTTCTCTAATGCACCTAGAGTTATCTACCCAAGTTCGACTCATTTGAATCAAGTATATTCTATAATTTATCAACATGCATTTTATTTAGCATTCTCATCTTATATCATTATGCATTT
The DNA here is from genome assembly GCF_001540865.1 of Ananas comosus. NCBI lineage: Eukaryota > Viridiplantae > Streptophyta > Magnoliopsida > Poales > Bromeliaceae > Ananas > Ananas comosus. Next base: position 3,839 of record NW_017890774.1, on the reverse strand, counting down.
TATCTAGTATTTATTACAATATGCACCTCTCAATTAGCATTCTCTACATATGTCATTATGCATTCCAACTAGCACGTTCTTATAATATTTACATGCATAGGTCGTTTCTCTTATGCTCTCAACTAGCATCATTCGCATTATGTCATCATGCAATCCTTGGTAGCCTAACATAGCATTCAATTCATGCATTCATATATTTTACCACTAGCTACCATTATATGCATCAATATGAAACCATATCTTCTTCGACATGAAGGCGACCTAGTCGCTTCGGTGAGCACAACCCATCTCAAATCGCTTTCCGATTGCTTGTAGTCACTTGCAATCGGCCTCCCGCGGCACCTGTGATCCGGCTCGGCCCGAACTTGCGACGACCACTCAAACGGCCACCAATCCACGATCCAGAAATTGAAAGTCTATAACTTGGTGCTAAGATGCTCCGAATCCGTTCTCGTGATTTTTGGACGTCGCCTCGGCCCTCCAGGCGGAAGCGAAGCTTTAACGGTCCGTTTCTTCAACAACTTCACGTAGGCTCGACGAATCGCCGAATCGACTTCACCAAAATGTTCGTATACCTAACAATTAGGTTTGTATAGGGTTAATTTACATTTAGATCCAACCATAACAAAAGCCTCAATTTTGGTGCCCTAACAATATCATTTTGCTATTTTTTCTAGATTGATATTATTCCTAAGCAAAAGCTAGCTTAGAATCAACTATGAAGCTCTTTAATACCATTTCCAAGCCATTTGGACCATTCCTAGGGCATCTACTTTAAACCCTATGAGTTCACCGTGAGGGGACCTTGAGTTTTCATGGCTTTTATAGTGCTCAAGCCTCAAAAGGGTTTCTAAAGCTAGAAACAAACTCAAAACTCCCAAAACCTAGGGTGAAATCCAAACCCTAGATGGGCTTTACACTAAAACTCACCTTAGCCCAAGCTCCTCCCAAGTTCCACCTTGTAGGAGAGCTTCTCGACCTTCTAGACCACCAAAATCTCCTCTAATGTCTTCTTCTCCTTCAACTCCTTATCCTAGAGCAAGATCTCTAGAGAGAGAAAGAGAGGAATGAGAGAGGGAGAGAGTTGGGGCTGTTGGCTGTGAAGGGGAGAAGAGTTGGGGTATTAACATGTTGTAATATTTGCAACTGAGCCCCCCAAAAATTCTATTCTGCAACAGATCAATCCCTGCTCCCAGAGCCAAAGTGTACCGGTACACGGGTTTTTGTACCGGTACACATCTGCGCAGAGGCCAAACCCGAGAGCAGTTTTCTCGGTTCGCACTATTTGTACCGGTACACTTTCAATTTGTATCGGTACACATTCAATTTTGCTTAAACCCGAGAGCAGCTACTCCTCGGGTTGCTTGCTGTACCGGTACAACCATCAACGCTGTACCGGTACACTTTGCTCTAGAATGCTTTTTAGCTCTTTTTCGACTTCTCTTTTGCGCCGAGCAATGCTAAAACTCTTCTAACCTCTCTTAAACTCATTTTTAACCCTTTCAATCTTATTGGAATGTTAAATAGAACTTGTCTAACCATTTCTTTTGCACGCTTTAGTCAATTTGATTAAAGTTCGATATTCTCTACCGAGTTTCAGTATGTTACAGGATACCCAGTTTAGAGTAGACTCACATTACGCTCGTGCTGAGGTGCCGAGCTTGTTGTTTAGTAGCGTTTGGACTGTCAGGTGCCGTCGGGGTTGACGGTGGATCCAGATTTTTGTATCACCGCTGCNACTTTGTGCACGTCTCCCCTGTCACGCCCCGGATTACCACGTTTCTCCCAACAGAACTGCCGTATACATAGGTATTTTCCGTGTATACAAAACGATAGCTGTACCTGTAAGCAAGTTATAGCCACAACCACGAGTATAGATCTGCTAAAACTAAAACATGTATATATAAAACTGAAGGTTCATAGTACATACAAAAACTCCGAACCAACACTAACATTTCGCTCCAGCGAGTAAACCGGACATAGAGTATGTACATGAACAAAACCCACTACCTCTGACGGGTACTCCGCTAGCACAGCAACCAAGGGTAGGAAGAATCTAGCTAGTGACTCCTTTTCTGCGGTCGGAATCAACAACAGCAGCAGCCGCAGCTGCAGACGAAGGCTCTGCAAAAAGGGGTCAACAACTAGGTGTGAGAACTACTACAAAATAGAGTAGCCCCTAGTGGGTACCGCCACCGACCTCAACGGCTCACCCACTAAGTCTACAGAAAATGTGTGGAAAGGATAGTAAGGAAAGCTAAAAAGAACTCTACAACTACATGCCCCTATACTATCGCTAACTAACACGGACTATCTGTAGATATGAAATGCATCCACTGACCCACTCTCACTAGCTAGGGACTGCGATACGCCCGTCTCGCCTGTCGAAGCTACACTGCACACCACCCACAGGGGTGGCCGGTCCAAGAACACTGTCCAAACAGGACTGGTGCGATGACAACGCACGTAAAGCCTCACTTTGACCCAATCTCACTAGGGACTGCGATACGCCCGTCCCGGTTGTCGAAGCTGCCCCGTCCACCACTCCGAGGGCTGCTGGTGGCGAGATCTCACTTGGGACTGTGCTACACCCTTCCCGTCTGCCTAAGCTACACCGTACACCACCCCAAGGGCTGCCAGTGGTGAGATCTCACTAGGGACTGTGCTACACCCGTCCCGTCTGCCTAAGCTTTACCGTACACCACCCACTAGAATGACCGTCCAAGTAGAAAGGTCGAACAGGACTACTGTGACTCAATACACGTCACACTTCACTGAGGGTAGAGAAAGGTGTCGCTAACTACCACTGACCCAACCTCACACGGGCTGCCCAAACAAACTCACCCTGCCTGTATCCAGCTCAAGAACAGTTCAAACAGAAACTGCAACCTCATCGCACTGAAACCTCATTCCGGAATGGTATTCGTGGGCGTGACCCAACAGAGTTTACAAGTGTCTCTGTCGAGTTCATTCAGGCTCTCACAGGTTGTAATCACTGTAAATGGGTTAAACTGATCTAAGTCACTATAAATGGGTCAAACTGATCTAAGTCACCCATAACTCACGTGCCCTTAGCACAATCCGATGCAAAAGTATAGAAATCTGGGTCCACCGTCAACCCCGACGGCACCCGACAGTTCAACACTGTCTAACTCTACTGTAACCACACACTCGGCTCTTCAGCGCGAGCGTAAATTCAACCTACACTCATCTGGGTATCCACCTTGCACTAACAGCGGTGGTACAAAAATCTGGATTCACCGTCAACCCCGACGGCACCTGACAGTCCAAACGCTACTAAACAATAAGCTCGGCCCCTCAGCACGAGCGTAAACTAATCCTATACTAATCTGGGTATCCACCTTGCACTAACAGCGGTGGTACAAAAATCTGGATTCACCGTCAACCCCGACGGCACCTGACAGTCCAAACGCTACTAAACAATAAGCTCGGCCCCTCAGCACGAGCGTAATGTCAGCCTACTCTAAACTGGGTATCCTGTAACATACTGAAACTCGGTAGAGAATATCGAACTTTAGTCAAATTGACTAAAGCGTGCAAAAGAAATGGTTAGACAAGTTTTATTTAACATTCCAACAAGATTGGAAGGGTTAAAAATGAGTTTAAGAGAGGTTAGAAGAGTTTTAGTATTGCTCGGCGCAAAAGAGAAGTCGAAAAAGAGCTAAAAAGCATTCTAGAGCAAAGTGTACCGGTACAACGTTGATGGTTGTACCGGTACAGCAAGCAACCCGAGGAGTAGCTGCTCTCGGGTTTAAGCAGAACTGAATGTGTACCGATACAAATTGAAAGTGTACCGGTACAAATGGTGCGAACCGAGA
>NW_017890773.1:0-35825 GCF_001540865.1 Ananas comosus | reverse complement strand
GTCTCATTTCATACGTGTTCGGGGACCGGTCTCTCCCACCAGGGACCGGTCCCCGAGAGCTCAAAATCTGCAGTTTTGCAGAATTTGATTCTTTAGCTCTCGAAAACCTCCCGTAACTCACTTTTACTCATTTTAACACCTTCGGATTTTTCGAAGTGTACTGTCCTCGCACTTTGGTCAATTTGATCAAAGTTCGACATTTTTTTTATTTTCCGAATTTTCGGTATATTACAATAAATAGGTAGAAAACCTATCATGACAACGGCATTGTGACCAGTGGCTATGAATCCTCAAGTTAAGGATTAGATCGATACTCACTTTAGGTCTTGGCTTGAGGGAGGTCACTCCCCCTCGAGCGGTGCGCTCCGGAGTTGGTCACCACTGGGCGTGGTAAAGTCCCACCAGTTGACGGTCCCTAGGGAGGTTCGAGTCCCCCGCTATTAAGGAATTTTGGGTTCTGAGTTCGAGGGGAACTGGGTGAACCTCGATGCAATTGGGTAAAAGCCACGTGAATGTACATTAAGCGTTATGAGCTATAGATTGAGTATCCCTGTCGAGTGGATTTGGGGCTGAGGTGTATGTGAAACGTTCATTACCTCGAGCCTGATATTGGTGCGGTATTCCGCAGTTGATTGACTCGAGACCGAGTCGGGTGGTTAGCTTGGCTAGGGTAGAGGAAAACCTTAGGAGCAAATAACCAACGATGTAAAGTGACGAGATGTATGAATTATGAAAAAGCTATGAATAGCATGATAGAAAGTAAAATCCTTTGTTCTACTTGTATAGTTGCATGATTCGCATATAGCATGACATTATTGCATTCGTGAGGCAAGGCATGGTTTTATTAGTTGCATAATAAAGATATATATCTATCTGTTTATTGAACTAATTTGCAGTTGCCTTCCTTGGACCTATTGGTCGAGCTTTTCCCTTGGATGGCCGTACCCACTGGGAACCATGGAGTTGGTTCTCACCCCACGTGATTTTGGGGTGTTACAGGTTCACACGTGAGCGGCGCGGCGGCGCGAGGCGAGGGCGTAGCTCCATAGTTAGCGCCCTACCACCGAGACCAGAGATAGCGGTATCCTGAGTCGGCCTTACTTAGGGATGTAAGAAAATGAAAGGAATAAGATTGTAATAATTTGTAATAAAAGCATGATTGTATTTGGAAGCTAAAAAGAATGTATTATGTAATTGTAATGTAAAATGTATCTAAATAATGTGAATGCTTGTAATAGCAAGTAGATTATGTTTTTGATACTTCCTTATGCAATCTTTGATTGAAATGTGTTCCTGGTTGGAACTTCGCACATTGTATTGATTGCTATTGTCACGCCCCGCGACCAACCGCCAATTTGGACAGGGTCGCGGCGCCGACGACAGACCGCCGAACGGACCGAGGGTTCCCCTGTACGCGGACATAGTCTCCCCAGTACGTTCAAGGCGTCGCAATCCAAACAATCACGAGGTTCCAACCAGGAACAGATATTAATCAAGATTGCATAAGTATCAAATACATAAAACTAACAGCTCATACAAGCATTCCCATAATACCTCCCAGTTACATTTTTCTTCCAAATTACAATCTAATTATCATTACAATAAATTTGCCTTCACAAGTTTGATACATGTTTAAAACATTTTGTTCCTTGTCTTCTAGTCCCCTAAGCTAGACTGCCTCAGGGTACTGCTACCTCGGTCTCTGGGGTAGGGCGCTATCTACTGAGCTATGCCCTCGCCTCGCGCCGCCGAGCTGCACACGTACAACCTGGAAAAAACACCCCAAACCACAGGGGTGAGAACCAACTTCATGGTTCCCAGTGGGTACGGCCACCCAAGGAAAAAGCTCGACCGATAGGTCTAAGTAGGCCCTGCAACATGTCAGTTCAACAATATACAATGCGAATATATTCAATTGAAATACATGTCAGGCCTAACAATATGCAATATGCAACTCATGCATCCAAACGCCTTTCTAGTAGATTACTTGATTCTACAGTTACTTAGCTACTTTAGCTTACATCTTTACTCTAAGGTCTCTATTACCTTAGCTCAAACCTCTATCTCTAGCTCATAAGGGTTCCTCTACCCTATCATAGCTAACCACCCGACTCGGCTTCGAGTCAATCATCCGCGGATAGCCCGCGCGCTGGCTGCTCAACAGCCTACCGCTCTCAGCCCCCTAGCGGCGAAGTCGTCGCACACGCTAAGCTCGGCTCGAGTCGCACGACCTGTCCATCTGGTGGCGATCGCGTTGCTCTTACCCAGCGTGGGCTCGAGACATGACATACCGTCTGGCGGCGAACGGATCGCACCACACCCAACAACGGTCATGTCAGACTCAGCCACCTGGAGGCACCCGCATCGTACTTACCCAGCATGGCATCAGTCTGCTCTGGCGGCCTGATCCTCAATGGCTTAACCATCCTGGCGGCGAAAACGTCGCACAAACGCCACGGCAATGGCTCAAGCCCCGGGCGGTGATCTCCACGTGGTCACGCCCAATCTACCCACAGTACCAAGCTCGGCGGCGAAGTCGTCGCACACACGCCCTAGCTTGTACTAGGGACATCAAAAGTCCTGGGATTCCGGAATCCACTTTCCACAGGTCGAGGGTTCATAACCAACCCTATATTGTCGACCTATCTCATCCTAGTGGCTATACCACTATACTCATCAACCTAGGTTCCAACACTCTAGGTTCTATGTCCATGTCACTTAACCTAGGTACACTTGCTAGGTTCTTGTCCTCTTTGCCTAGATGTCCATTTCTAGGTTTACTAGTTCGACCTAGGTTTACTATCACTAGGTTCAATGCCACACACCTAGATTGTTCGACTCTAGGTTCACTAACACTAGGTTAGATGCCACTCGATCTATCTGACAACCTAGTTGTCCAATCCACTCTAGAGTTATTACCTCATGCTTCTCACTTAGTATTTACTCTATGCATCTTCATGCCTCATGCATCCTACTTAGCATTTCTATCTTATGCATTATTGTTAGCATGCGTTCTTTACATTACTTAATATTTACTCTATGCATCTTATCTAATATGCATTCTTACTTTACTCATGTCTACATGCACATGCATCAATAAGTGATTACATTGCTAAGACATAAAGGGCGACCTAGTCGCTTCGGTAAGCACAACCCACCTTAGTTAGCTTTCCGATTGCTCGTCGACACTTGCAATCGGCCTCCCGCGGCACTCGGCACCCGTTTGGGCCCGATCTCACAGTGGCTCCCCAAGAGCGCGGCGCTTCGCTGTTTCGAGTGTCAGCGACCTTCGCCTTGCCGCTACGGTGCTCGGGACCCACTCGCACAATTTGTGGACGCCGCCTCGGCCTCCCAGGCGGAAACGAAGCTCCGAGCGCCCGTTTCTTCAATACCTTCTCGACGGCTCGTCGGATCGCCGAACCGACTTCGCCAACGTGTTTCGTTACCTACCAATTAGGTTAACAAGGGGTCAAGTGAGATCAATCTCATCTATTTACAAAAACCCCACTTTGATGCCCTAGATGCCATTATTGCCAAATCCACCAAATCGATCTATGATTTGGGGTGAAATCATCTAAATAGCATGCTAGGGTACCACTAAATCCATTTCTAGGGTTTTAGAACCCATCTCAAAGAAATCACCATGAGAAGCCATGAAACTCACCTCTCCAAGAGCTCCAAGGAGAAGAAGAAGACGAAGAGGATGACGATGGCGACGATCTCCTGCATCTCCTCCATCTTCTCCTTCTTTTTCTCCTCTCTTTTCCTTTCTTTCCTTTCTTTCTTTCCCTTTTCCTTCTTTCCCTGCTTCGCACGATCAGAGAGAGGGAGAGAGAGAAAGAGGCTGAGGGAGTGAGAGAGAGAGAGAGAGAAATATCCCTCTCTAATACCCTCTCACATATTGTAACAATATCCCCAAAGGCCCCTCAATCATTCACCTCTTACACAGCCCTCTCTGGGCATCCTGCGCGCGGAGGGACCGGTCTCCCCGACCTGGGACCGGTCCCCGGGGCCTCCCCCCGCGGACACGCGTTCGGGAACCGGTCCCTCCCTGAGAGACCGGTCCTCGGGAGACCGGTTCCTCTCAGAGAGACCGGTTCCCGAGAGCTATACTTTCAGGACTTAGCCGATTTTCGGCTCTTCTCACTGATGTCGCAGGCTGGGACTGGTCCCTCCTCTGCCAGGGACCGGTTGCATCAGCAACCCCACAGCCTTGGCTGATGGGACCGGTCTCTCACCTCCAGAGACCGGTCCCCGAGAGCAACTTCAGCTCAAAAATGCTATTTGCATTATTTGCTCTCGCGGACTCCATTCTAATGCATTTCTCGATTCTCGTGCATCCTAAGCTTTTCCAAAACTTATCCATTCGACCATTAGTCGATCCTGAACGAAGTGCAACCCTCGGACTTTGAGGATTCACATTGTTACAGCTATGCCTTGAACGTACAGGGAAGACTCTGTCCGCGGTACAGGGGAAACCCTGTCCGTTCGGCGATCTGTCGGCGGCGCCGCGACCCGGCCAAATAGGCGGGTGGTCGCGGGGCGTGACATCTAACCTCTTGAGAAGCTTCAATCCAAGCTCAAAGTCCACTAGGTATCGAGATCTTCCTCCAAACAAGCCTCAAACCCAAAATCCAAGCTTCCACAATGGTGGAAAATGCTCTAGAAGGCAAAAGAGAGCAAAAACCACTTAAAAATCAAGAAAAAGGAAGATCAAATCCATGGAGAGGCAAAGAGGACTCACTCACCTTCTTTCCTCCGAGTTCTAGGCTCAGGAAACCAAAGGGGAGGCGTGGGTGGTAATATAGAAGGCCACAATCGCAAAAACACCCCTGCAGTTTGAACCTTTCAGATTCTACCAAAGTGTACCGGTACACGGGAAAGTGTACCGGTACAAATTCCACAAAAATGCAAACCCGAGCCTCGGGTTTGAAATTCGGCACAAGTGTACCGGTACAACCATCAACGTGTACCGGTACAAAATCTGTACCGGTACAACCATCGACATGTCACCGGTTTCACCAATGCAGAATGCAATTCGAGGGTAGCCTAAGTCCAACTCTTTGGTGAGCTTAGCGCTACATAAAAAAATTACAAATCTCGGGATACGTGCCATAGGTCGGAACACTGTCAACGACCCTCCAGAATAACTGGAAAAACTCAGAACACCGATCAAACACTCGAACCTCACAATTTGCAAAAGTCCAGTGTGTTATATTCTCCCCTCCTAAAAAGGAGTTTCGTCCGCGAAACTGCGGGACAACCACAAAAACTCATCCAAAGAGGATGGAAGAAACGCTCTAACAGCATACAAGTCAGACCACGTAGGTCTCAAGCATGCCGGATTGATCCGCGGCAAAACTCAACAAGATCCTGTAGTGCCAGGACTTGGCATAACTCAAGTCAAACTTCCACCGAAGGTTCACCTCTAATCCGTGTTTGATCACAAGTCCTTCAGTCGGTTCTCACAAAACCAAGTGTTTCCGAAAGCTGAATTCCAATTCTCACCTTTCTCGTCCAAGTCGAGGGTAAAGCCTTGCTCTGCTTTAATTACTCTAGAATATGCGATTTCGTCCAAATACCCCTCAAGGGTGGATTCAATGGTACTGTCCAAAGCAAGCGTCAGGGGGTTAAATCCATTACTCATCTATCAAAACTCCATCGGAGTGCTCATCTGATCAACACTCACCAAGGAGGGGTGATGCAACATCCACTCATCGGCTCATATTCCAACGATGATCCTTCAAATCCAAGATCAAGTCTCTTCTCGAGATGGCACAACTGAGTACAATTCAATCCAAGGTTAAGTATGGTGTACCCTTTCCATCTCGTTGCTATTTGCAACGTCCATCCATCCGTCCAATCTTGCTTGGCACGAATGGTTCTAAACCAACATCCAAGGTAGCCAACCTTCCAATAGTAACAGGAACCGACGAATCATCCAACTCCCTCACCAAAGGTGATCGGTTGATTCCTCAATCGGCATGGCACTACTGTAGTGCACTGAACTTTAGCAAAATGCAGAGTTCAAGTGTGGTAAGGATATTTGGAATTACCCATCATTTTCTAAAGGGTTTGGAGAGGTTGCCAGACAATTTTGAGAGTGTTTGGAGTGTGCGAAGCGAGAAAGTGCTTTGCTGAGGCCAACCTTGCAATCTCTGCACTGTGTACCGGTACAACCATCACCTTGTACCGGTACACAATGCATCAGCAGCAGCAGCTGCGTGGCAGCATGTCCATTTTGGTCTTTTTACTTTCTATGCTTATCTCTACACCCCCAGCTCGACTCCTGAGCTTATCTGAAAGGTGTTGAGGGTCGTCCTGAGGTGAGGTTTTACACCTTTCTTACACTTCCTTACTAGGGATTTTCTCTCTCTAGAATGAGAGCAAGGAATTGGGATTTGTTCTTGTTTCTTGAAGCTGCTGAGTTGAGGGAAGCTTCGATCGGCTGTGGAGGAGTTAAAGAGTTGATTTGGGAGAGTACTTCTCAGCTTTAACTCAGGTGATATCTGAACTTAAGCTTGGTAAGGCAAGGTAGTAAGCTTTTCTTTAGTTGTGAACCTAGGATTGATGTTGATAAAAGTTCTCGGACTATGGCTGCAGCAGGATTGGAAAGTAATTCCAGTAGTTATAGAGGAGTTAGTTGGCTGAAATTCCTCCACTTAAATCCAGGGGAGGTTACGATGAAGCTGTAACAAGGTAATTAGCTAACTCACAACTCAATTTTGAAGCTATACAAGGTCTAGTATATGCGTATTGATGCCGATTTTGGATTTATTGCTTACAGCAGCTACGAGTATCAAATTAAGTTGATTACTCAATCCTAGTGAGCTGCCTTAAGGGTGTTCTTATCACCTGTGAGTGGAATTCCAGGTTAGGAAGCCAATCAAGTGAACTTTTAACCTATATTTCATAATTCTATAAGAATAGTAAAGCTATTTCATAGCTGATTTGCAACAGGTTGTTGAAGTGTTTACGACTGATTTTGGAGAGCCTTCGAAGGGTTAATTTGGTGTGTTAACCTAACCGAAGCAGGGGGCTTGGGCTTTAGCCCTGTCCGAGGTAAGGAGTTTGCCAAGCTTGAAGGTTCTAGTACTAGTTTTAATGCTGTTTTGACAATTGGTTCACAGCAGGATTAAGATGCAGTTCAGTTGAATTTCAGGGCTTATCCGGGCTGATTTGAGCTGATCTTTGGGGAGTTTTATCTGAGGTAAGGAGGGGACTTAAACCCTCATTGAACCTAGGGAACCTGGATACTTAGAGCATCTACCAGTGTGAGTTTGGTGGGAGACCTCAATTAGTAGGTGGGTCGGACCTAACCAGAGCAAATGAATTTTCTCCTTGTTCTATATAATACTATAGATCTATGAATCATATATAGTTGGTTTTAACTACAGCCGGGCAGAAGATATACTTGTGATATTCACTGGTGTTGTTCATATGCAATAAAAGTTAGTTAAATTTAACACTTGTCAGTGAGTGACTTTATCATGCTTTTATCAAGTAAGAACCATGACATGTCAGTATTGAAGTTGACTGCACCAATGACTCATGCAAATTAGCATCTCTATAATGTGTTTATTCATCTAGTGATTGCTAGCATTGCTTTCTATATTAAATGCTGACCTATGGGTCGAGAACGAGAATTTGCATACTTGATATATGATAGTTGGAAACCGTTAATCTATGGATCGTGATTATTGCCATTGTGCCCATTCGCACAAGCTTGTGAGGGTCGCACCCCACAAGCTGGCACTCCGGAGTTGGCCTATGCGACAGATTGCTCGCCTGTGCGGGATTGGGTGCCGAAGTGGATTGCCGTGGGGAGTGTACACTACCACGGGGCCATCAGGCGCGGCGCAAGTTGGACTACCTTGAGTAGGTCCTTGGGAATTAAACTAATGTGTTAAAGGACAGCAATAAGTATTCTTGAATGGTTATACATACATGACATGTTCATTTGCATAGTCACTTCTTACTTGCGGCTACATGTTTGATATACTTGTTAGCATGATATTTGTTTACAGTTTCTTCATGTTTATGTATCTAGTATGCCATAGTTGTTTTATTTCCTAATAGTACATCTTGAGCCTAGTGGTGTAATTCGCCGAGGCTGGCGGCTTACCCACTGAAAACTATTGTTTAATAGTTCTCACGCCCTCTATTGATATTGCTTTTCAGAGCCTGCTTCGGGAGAGGCTAGGGAGCGCGGCAAGGGAGTCGCGTCTAGCTAGATTTAGCGCGAGGCTTGATAGGTGATCACTTTACTACTTCGACGCTGCGGAAGAAGTGATGTGTGCCCGTGTATAGACAGACTACCCTTGTATATAGACTTTGTTGTACTTTGATGACTGAAATATTGTATCTTTGAGTTTTGACCTTGCATCCCTGTGGACAGTACACTTTTAGTCTCAGTGTGTTGCTCTGATATCTTGTTAGAATTTGATTGTGCTTCCTACTCCTCAACATGTTTTGGTAGACGCCTTATATACTGCTGGTATATGGCGGGTCTGTGCATGTGTCGGGTATACCATCGCTGATACCCGGGCGTGACAACTACGATGCCTCCACATCAATCGCAAACTCACAACTCGGGAGTACCCTCAAATCCTCTGCAATACAAGGTCAGGGACCAAAGCTGTAGCACACTGGACCTTTGCAAATTGCGAGGTTCGAATGTTTGATGTGTACTCTGAACTTTTCCACACTTGGTGGAAGGCCGTAGATGGTATTCCGGCCTGAAAGCTCAATTTCTAGAGTTTTGGCTTAGTCCTGAGAGTTTTCACTCTCGGGGACCGGTCCCTGATATGAGAGACCGGTCCCCTCAGCTCAGTGTTGCGGCAGCTGGCAAGGCAACCGGTCTCTGGCAGGCGAGACCGGTCCCCGAGCGCGTCTGCGCGGGGAGAGACCGGTCCCGTGCGGGGAGAGACCGGTTCCCGAACGTTGGATTTTCGGGGCAGACTGAGAGACCGATCCCAAGTCGGGGAGACCGGTTCCTCTGGGCGAAAACTGCCCAGACCGGGCTGATGTGAATTTGAGTTTTTGAGGGGCTTTTCTTGATTTTGTTGCACTAGATGGTCTATATGGCCCTTTCACTCTCTTTCCTTCTCATTTCTCCCCTTCACACCCATTCTAGAGAGAGAAGAAGAGAGGGAGAAGGAGAGAAAGAAGAAGGAGAAGGAGAGGATCTTACTTGGAGGCCTTGGAGCATCACCTTCTTCCTCATTTCTCACCCTTGGGGGACTTGGAGCTTGCTTTTGAAGCTTGGTGGTGGACCAATCTTCAACCCTTGAGGATCTTGGACTTGGTTTGGAGCTTCCTAGAGGTATATGACTAGTTCTTCTCCTCTAGATTCTAGTTTTGAAGCTTTTTGCTAGATGAAACCCTAGATTGGGATTCTAGGGTTAGTTTTGGGGCTTTTTGATTTGAGGGCTTCGGGACCTTATTGATTGGTTTAGAACCTTCCTTTAGGTTGAATTGGAAGGGTTCTTGCCCCCATTTGGAGTTTGAGTGAGGATTTCTTCCCTTGAGGTGAGTTTCCTCCACCTTAGCCTAGGTTGCTTTTGATTGAGCCTTGTATTGTTCGTATGGTTCGTTTGACCTTTGTTTCTACATCTTTAGGGTGCTAGGAGACTAGTGGACACCTTCGTCGGAACTTACGAAGGATCGCGAGTGTTGTGGTGGGTTTGACTTCATGAAAACGGGGCAAAATGACCCCTATGCTTTCTAAACTCTTCGTAAAGTCTTTTTAAGAGCAAATCCATGTTAAATATGATTTATGTGAATTTTAGAACACTTGAAATGCATTACTTATGTATCATGAAATTTACACTCTATATAGTACAGCTATATGTGTAGACTGCATGCATTGTGAAAGGTGGTTAGCCTTGCAAGTTGAGAACATGTCTCCTATATTTGAAATGAGTAGAATTATGAATTCATGAACATAAATACCATGCTTGGACTCATTGAACAATAGTGTCATAAAGGGGCACATGGAACCAGTAAACTATGAAAATGCAACATAGAGATATAGTGATAGGCCATTGGACATCGACTACATTCTATGTTAGAGACATGATGACATAGTGATAGGCCTTCGTGGCATTCGATACATTCCATGGTTTAGACATGAGGACTTAGTACTTGAGACAGACTTATACACATGCTTGTCATTGTGCTCATTCGCACATACTTGTGAGGGTCGCTCCCTACAAGCCGGCACTCCGGAGTTGGCCATCGCGATACGTACGCCGTGCGGGATTGGGCGCCGAAGTGGATTGCCGTGGGAAAGGCTCAATCCTAGGGTGGGGATGTGACTACCACGGGGCCATTAGGCACGGTAAAGCCAGACAGCCTTCGGGTGGGTCTTATACCAGACAGCCTTCGGGTGGGTCTTATCAGAGTTGAACTTTAAATAGTTAAAGTGACAAGTGGACATTGGCTAGAATAGTGAACATTGACATTATTGCTATTCACATTGTGGACATTGGGATAGTTACATATTTTTGCATTTACATATTGGATACTCTTGTGCATATACTTGTAGTAGTTGCTTTCTTGCTTATGCAAATTCTGCTAGGTAGAGGCATCATGGTTGAGTAGTAATCCTATTTATTTTTCTAGTTGTTTTTATCGCTTTTGGCTTATGCTTATACACTGACCCTTTTGTTGTAGCCTTTGGGCCTAGTGGCACATTCACTGAAGTTAGTAATTGCCCACTGGAAACTATTATTTAATAGTTCTCACGCCCCTGTTTCTATGTTTTATTTTCAGAGCCTTCGGCACCGGCGGAGGCACGGGATCGCGGCAAGGGTGTCGCGTAGTTAGCTCGGAGAGAGAGTCCGTTCTGCTTTAGGTGGTTACTCCTTCTTTGTTTGTGTAGAGAGGAGGAGAGATTTTGCACCATGTATAGAGAGACCACCTTGTATTCAGACTAGTACTTGTTATGGGACTCCTTTTGTATTACCTTATGCTTTACTTAGTGGATTTTCAGTTTCATGTTCTTCTCCTTGTTTTAGCACTTCGTAGTACTTTGCTCTAATACTCCTTGATGCTTTCTTTTATTGTTTTAATTAACCGCTTTATTTTAGACGCTTTGTATGTTTTAGACGTACGGCGGGTCTGGACACGCGCCGGGCGGGCTTCCGCTGGGCCCCTGAGCGTGACAAAAGCTCAGGAGCTTCGTCATTCCACTAAAATCATTATCTTAGTCTCAACTCAAGTCCATGTAACCTCTTCGCAAGCCTAAGCCAAAGGCTTAACTTCGATAGAATGTCTCATACATTAATCATTCAGTTGCTCCATAAGAATCATTCAAAATTCTCATCCTCAATGCTTTTCTTAGCATCGGATGCTCCAGGCGTTCATAGTCATCGAGCTCATCTCAAGTGATAAAGAGGGATCAATCCGCAATTCAATAATAGCTCTCTATCAATGTCATCCTAATGTGACCATCAACCAAAAATATCAATCCAAACACCTCTCTCACACAGTTTCCATCCCCAAGATTTTGATTCCTGGTGCATAAACCGGGCAAGGAAAAATAGCAACTTGGTATCTTTCCCCCTTGAGTTTCCAAACCACTCGATCCAACAGTGGGAGTTTCACACATTGATCACGTCAATCTACCCTGCAGTCGGTCCTCGCAATCCTTCGTAGGAATACTCACTGCTATCCGCCACCGGTTCCACAAATCCATCCAAAGGGCTTGGAATTATCATTCTACAAGTCCCTAACACTGATGGAGTACCACAGGCTTAGGCAACATCACAATAATTCTCATGATGTTCCAACCCAGCACCAACATCCGTTTGAGGTACAACCTGAAACTCCAACACAGCAGTAGTACTCTGATTGCAATACAATCCTATCAAGCACACTGACGACGCAAGGCCAATAGAAGGACCAATTGGGCCTCAATAACCATCCAAACACTCAATTGTGGTTCAATTAGATCACGATAGTCGACATACAGTCAAAACGACTCAATCGGTCCCACTACAAGTGAGGGTGCTTCTCCACGAAGCGAAACACTAGGTGCCAGAACCTCTCCGCCAATCGAGCTCACAATTTGTGACTCAGGTGGGAAAACAATGACAACCCAAAAGACATCCTCTATTACGAGGATTCTCGATCAGCAGATGCTAACGGCCAACTAGGCCCCAAATCCTCCTAAATTACCCAATTTTAGGTAAGGGAACAGTCATCGCAATGCATGGAACTAAATCCTCAAATCGCACTATTTCGTGCTCAAAATCCTCAAGGCGAGTCAAGTCAGCTCGCAATCCAAGGGTACTAGGTACCTGCAAAACTCCGCACCAAGTAAGGCCAATCCATTTGTCGGCGCACGAAACCATCTTACATGGTAGGGTGTTCGAAACGGCACACCCGATCAATCGATCATCCTACATGCGTCGAAAGAAATTCAACGCTAACAAATCCTCGGGTTGGGTCACTATACACTCGTTGTGTCCTCAATCTCACGATCCAACACGTGGCTTTCCACGCTCCAGGGTCTATGCTCGGTCCACTGTCCTTACCAAAACTCTGCCCTACCCGTAGGCACCGGGCGGCTGTCACACACAGCTGACTGCGCCTGCCCAACGGGCCCAGGCTCCACAGTCCCCAAATGGTCTAGGCACGGTCGTCCCCAAGCACTATCCGGTAAACAGCCGATCAAGGGATGCAATTAATGCAATCATCATGAGATCTACCAGCATAGCCAAACATGCAACACCCAAACCCGCAACTCGACCGCTTAGCTCGAGAGTAGCTAGTCAATTTCGCAAATAGCAAACTAACGGGATGCCATGCAACTCGGCAGAACTTAAGGAGTTGAGGGATCAGTTGCAGGATCTCCTCGACAAGGAATTCATCAGGCCGAGTGTATCACCGCGGGGAGCCCCGGTATTGTTTGTGCGAAAGAAGGATGGCTCGTTTCGACTCTGTGTGGACTATTGCGAGTTGAACAAGGTCACAATCAAGAACAAGTACCCGTTGCCCCGTATCGACGACTTGTTTGATCAGTTACAGGGGTCGCGTGTGTACTCAAAGATAGATCTCCAGTCTAGCTACTATCAGTTGAAAATTAAGCCAGAGGATATGCAAAAGATCGCGTTTCACACGCGGTGTGGACATTATGAATTCACGGTCATGCCATTCGGGCTCGCTAATGCCCCGGCGGCGTTCATGGATTTGATGAACCGTGTCTTTAGGGTGTACTTGGACTGATTTGTCGTGGTCTTCATAGACAACATTTTGGTCTACCCTCGTAGAGACGAGGAGCATGCCGAGCATTTGAGGATAGTGCTTGTCCTTCGGGAGGAGAAGCTTTATGAAAAGTTGAAGAAATGTGACTTTTGGCTCCGAGAAATTGCATTTCTAGGGCATGCTATTTCCGAGGGTGGAGTTTCTGTTGACCCAAGGAAAGTTAAGGCAATCAAGGATTGGCCGCGCCCGACTAATGTCACGGAGGTCCGAAGCTTTGTGGGCTTAGCGGGCTACTATAGACGGTTCGTGGAGGGATTCTCGAAGACCGTGATTCCACTTACCCGTCTGACACAGAAAGGCACCAAGTTTGTTTGGAGTGACTAGTGCGACCGAAGTTTCAAAGAGTTGAAGGAAAGATTAACTTCGACTCCGGTACTCGCCCTACCGGTGCAAGGTGAAGACTATACGTGGTATATAGCGACGCGTCTTATTTGGGTTTGGGGTGTGTTCTAATGCAGGGCGGGAAAGTAATCGCGTATGCGTCCCGTCAGTTAAAGAGCTACGAGAAGAACTACCCTATCCACGACTTGGAGTTAGCCGCGGTGGTATTTGCTCTCAAGTTGTGGAGGCACTACCTTTACGGTGCGCGTTGTGAGATTTACACGGACCACAAGAGTCTGAAGTATCTGTTCACACAGAAAGAGCTTAATATGTGGCAACGGTAGTGGTTAGAGTTACTGAAGGATTACGACGTTACTATCCTATACCATTTCGGGAAAGCAAATGTAGTAGCTGACGCACTTAGTAGAAAGTGTAATATATGAAAACTTCGAGTGGCGATGTCAACTTTGATCTAGAGGATCGAAGTAGGGTTTGAGCTGGTTTTGTATCTTCCCCGAGTGATTTTGGATGCGTGGGAATGAATTCCGGAGATAAATGAGTGTTTCGACGCAAGTTGGGCGCGAAACGAAATGTAAAGAGAATTTTCAGATTTCGACGCTAACGTCGAGTAAATAAATCAAAGTGAGGCTTGAGGATAATTTGTAGTATCTCCGAATTAATTTGGAGGATTTGGGATAGCTAATGGCATGTCTTAGAAGGGTTTTGAAGTGTTCGGTGCGAAGTGATAGCGCAAAAAGAAGCTCGGAGTGAAGTGCTGCCAGGTGCAGGATTTGTATTGGATAGTTTGAGCAAGTTGATCATGATAATGTAAGAATGTAATTTGGAATATTCCCGGATTAATTTGGAAGCTTAGGAATATTAGTTGGCTTGTATTGGAAGAAGTTGGAGGGTTTCGAAGTGAACCGAAAACCGAAAAGGCTCCGAAGTGAAGTTGCTGCCATGAATGGAATTGGAGCTTGATTTCATTGCTAATCCGGCTAAAATGATGCTAAAATGAAAATTAAATGCTTTCAAATTAAATTGGTAGCTTGGGCATAGAGTTTAGCATGTTTTGGAAGTGTTTGGATAAATTCGGAGTGAGCTGGATGTGAGAAACGGGCTGCCAAAGCTGCTGCTGCGAGCAGGAACTGAACTGCGAACCTGCAGGGACTGATTTGCGAACTGCTGGATTGCAATGCAGTTTCAGCATTTTGAGGGGTTAAATTGCAGTTTGTTGATCTTATCACTTAAACCCTGACCCCCTGAGGTTGTCCACGTACCAGGGCATCCCTCCACAGCCTTCTTATTCATCTAATTCCTCCTCTCTTTCTCTCTCAACCACAGAAGCAAGTTGGTGAAGGAGAGGTGGTAGAATTGAGTTTTCTTGCTGTTGGAGCTAAGAAGAAACCCTGTGGAGATGAAAGGAAGGTTTGTGGAGCTGAAGAAACCCTTGGGGAAACTTCAAATCCAGGTAATTTTGATATATATCCCTGGTTTGAGTAGTATTGATGGCTGTGAAGAAGATTTCTAAGTAGTTGAGGCTTGGAGAAAGTGTTGGCAGATTTCTGATGTATTGGGCTTGTTGGAGCTGCCGAATTGGAGCTTCAGCTGAGGAAGCTTGGAATTTGAGGTAGATGGTTTGCTTCTCAGTTAGAATAATAGTAATTGCATAAGAGAAGCCTCTAAATGGTTCAAATTGGGGTATGTGTATGCAGGAAATTCCAGTAGGGGCTGAGAAAAGTGAGAAAGTGTGAAGTTGCTACCTTGAGGAGCTCCTTGGTGTTCCGAGCTGAGAAGGACCTGGAAGGGGAGCTTCGAATGAGGTAAATGGGTGCCTCTCCCCTGGTTTGAGTGGTGTGAAATTGCTCTAAAAGAGTGTAAGCAAGAAAAGTAATTGTTTTATATTTGTAGTGAGATGTGAAGAAGCAAGTGCAGAATTTCAGCACCAATAGAATTTCAGCAGAAACTTCCTGCTATTGGAGCTGAATTAAAAGTTGCTGGAGTAGCAAAACAGCTGAGGAAATATAGAAACTTAAGATAAATGAATTGTTCTTCAGCTGGGAATAAGTATGGCTGCCTAGGAGAAGGTTCTAAGTAGCTAAGTTTTACATTAGTATGTGAAACTGCACTAAGAGGGGCAGCATGTATATGTTTGTCAATTGTATGTTAAAAAAACTGAAATCTGCTGTAAAATGACCTTAATTTCAGCATAAGGATTGATGTGAACTTCTACAATTCCTTAGTTAAAAGTTGTGGGTTGTTATGCATTAAGTTTTCTTGGGTTGCTAAGACTAGTAGTACCATAGCACCTCGAGAAAGCTATACATGTAAATATCATATGTGCACTTTGGATAGTTGGGGGAATGAAGGTGAATTAACCTATAATTCCTAATTAGGGATTAATGTAATCTCTGAAATTACATGGTTTTACGGTTGCTAAGTATTGGAGTTTATGTTACTCCAGGTGTTGGCAAGTTAATTAAAACCTAACCTCCATAATGCGCTTTTGTAGGATTGAAGTCCCGGCGGGGAATTAGTCGTGAACAAACCTAATTGAGGGCAAAGCGAACATGTTGGCGAAGTCGGTTCGGCAATCCGTCGAGCCTACGCGAAGATATCGCCAAAAGGACATTTTCGGCTACAATTGTCGCGATCGCGGATCGCGATTCTTGGGAGAGTGCGGGAAGTGGATTTCTCGCGTTCCGGTACCAAGTAAAGGTGGGTTGTGCTTACCGAAGCGACTAGGTCATCTTTTTGTCTAAGAAAATTAAGAATCCGTGTTGATGCATATAAATGTAAATAAAGCATGAAAATGGATGCATGTAGTTAACTCAAAGAATGCATGTGAGCATAGTGCATAGAATGAAATGCATGTTGATGACATAAGTTAAAATGTGATGTAGATTACATGATGAGCAAGTTATATAATTGTCACGCCCCGGGACCGGCGAAGGCCCTGCCGGTAGCGTGCCCAGACCCGCCATATTGGTCTATACATACTAAGGCGTCCTACAAGAAAAGCGGAAAGTAAAAGCAGAATGGAAGAAAACAAATAAAAGAAGTGAAATAACAAGGAAAAACTAATGATATCAGAGCGAGTAAAGTTCTAACATCTATACTAAAAGTAATAAACAGTACTAATACATAAGAGTAAACAAAGCTATACAATATCAGCCTCTAATACAAAAATTGGTGGTCTCTAGTACACTAGTAAAACTCTCAACCTCTCCAAAATAAAGTACAACGAGAGGTAGACCACTAGCGAATCGTCCTCAAAGGAAGCTAACTCGAAAGCAACTCCCTCCGCGGTCCCTGGCCCACCCGAGAGTGAAGGCTCTGAAAAATATCGAGAAAAAGAGGGCATGAGAACTATAAATTATATGTTCCCAGTGGGCAATTACTGACCTCAGCTCATAGCTCCACTAGGCCCCAAAGAGAAGGGTAAGTAACGATAAAAATAATAAGCAATAAGGAGCATGTAAATAAACTGCGGAAAGAAAGCATAATGAAATGCTAGTTATGTCTCAAATAAGCACGATGTCAACCAAAATGTACGTTCTATTCTATCATTACAATTAAGTCCAATGCAACTAATTAATGTTGTTAACCTTTGTCAATACATGATGTAGAAGTTTCTATCATGGCAAACCAAGTAATACTACATGTCTCACACTATCTCAAAAGCATGTAATTGTAATCCACTATAAGCCTAATTTAGTAGTGATCATTCATTCTCAACCGTTGTCGATTTTCATTTCCAATTAAGATCTACCAAGGTAGTCCGGCTTGTGCCGCCTAATTGCCGTGGTAGCCCGACATTCCTACACATGGAAATGTGTCTGTCCCACTCGACCCCGAAGGCGCTCAATTCCGCACGAGCGAACAAAAGTCGCATAGGCCAACTCCGGATGCCGGCTTGATGGGAGCGACCCTCACAAGCATGTGCGAACGAAGCACAAATGGCAAGACAACAAGGTCACTGTCTAAAGTACCACAATCTCACGTCTCTACAATGGTGTAGTCACTAGCACCTCGAAGATTAGTTCAAAGTCAAATGTGAAGTCGCAACACAAACTTGCTTAGTGCCTCTTAATGACACTTAAGCTCCACACTAATCATGTTCCAATTAGACATTAACAAATAATGCTCACTATGACCCGGGCCCAATGCCTCTCATGACATTGGCCAATCCACATTCATCTAAGTCCTAAAGCCTCTCTAGCTTCCAGAAATTTCCTAAATGTCACATCTGGCATATAGTTTGAATGCATGAAAGCAAGGTTCGTTTCAATATAGGGATTATAATTAAGTCTCAACTAGAAATGCTAGGCCACACATGCATGTCTCTTACCAATAGAGTCCCAAAATTTACTACACATAACCTTTTGCACGTTAAGCATTCTAAAATTCATAATAAATACATTTAACATGAAAATGCAAGAATTTCAACTTTACGAAACATTTAACACACCAAATATGAGCATTTCTCATAATTTTATGCTAGGCCAAACCCACCGAACGTCGCGTGCTCCTTCGATCCGACGAACGGAGTTGTCCAGCAGACCTCAAGGTACCCTAAATTAATCAGCGAAAAGATACGCAGGGCATTACAACCAACCATAAGATCAAACATCAATGCAGAAGCAAAAATGGCCAAAATCCACCTCAAGAGAAGAAATCTCTTCTAAAGCTCCAAAGGAAGAGCTAGAACCCTTCCAAACCAAGCCCAAGGAAGGTTCTAATCCAATCAATCTAGCCTCAAAAGACCCTAGGTTCAAAAAAGCCCAAAATAAACCCTAAGTCCCAAAATTAGGGTTTCATATGTAAAACCTACCAAATCAAGGATCAAGGTAGAATCCAAGTACTAACCTCCCAAGACTCCTCCAAACAAGCTCCAAATCTTCTAGGGTTAGAAGATTGCCCACCACCAAGCTCTACAAGTAAGCTCTAAGGCCTTGCAAAGGTGGAAAAAGAGAGAATGGTTCGAGCTCCAACTCCCTCAAGCTAGCTCCTCTCCTTCTTTCTCCTCCTTCTTCTCTCTTCTCTCTCTAGGAAGTGTAGGAGAGGATGAGAATGAGAAAATGAGAGAGGGGAAGAGGAAATGGCTAATAAGCCCATCTAATGTAACAAAATCTGAGAGGTCCCCCAAAAATCCAATTTACCACAGCCCGGTCTGGGCAGTTTTTCGCAGAGGGACCGGTTCTTCCCCAGCAGGGACCGGTCTCTCGCTGCGAACCCGAAAAATCAGCGTTCGGGGAACCGGTCTCTCCTGCGTGGGACCGGTCTCTCACTGCGAAGACGCGCTCGGGACCGGTCTCGCCTGCCAAGAACCGGTTGCCTCAGGCTGCCTCAACACTGCTCTCTGGGGGACCGTCTCTCCCTTCCAGACCGGTCCACCGAGAGTAAAAACTCTCAGACTTTGTCCAGAATTCAATTTTTCGAACTTTAGTCGGAAAACATTCTACAACCCTCCACCAAGTGTGGAAAAGCTCGAAAATTACATCCAAACACTCGAACCTCGCAATTGCAAAGGTCCAGTGTGTTACAATAATGCTACCGTAATTACATGAATACCTATGAGCATAATGGATAGAATGAATGTTAGATGAAGTCATATTGATATGTGAGATTATAAATGCATATTAGCATTGTGAGATTATAAAGGCATGATTAGCATTGTGACTTTATATATGCATGTGAACTTGGTTGATTACCTCTAGATGATTAGAGAAATAACATTGGAAAACAGGAACGTATAACTGAAATACTTGATTAGACAACTAAGATGTCGATTAGATCGAGTGCATCTAACCTAGTGTTAATAAACATAGGTCGGACATAGTAATGTTGAACCTAGTGTCAGTGAACAAAGGTTAAGCTAGTGAACCTAGAAGTAGATCTAGGTAGTGGTGATATAGAACTAGAGTTTTGTAACCTAGTTGTGGTATAGTAAACCTAGAGTGGCTGTCACGCCCGGACCGGCGGAGGCCCTCCCGGTGGCGTGCCCAGACCGCCATATGTCTACACACATATAAGCGTCTACGATAAAAGCGGAAAGTAAAAGCAAAGAGATAGAACAAATATAAGAAATAAATAACTAGCAACTAGAAGATATCAGAGCAAGCAAGCTAGACAATAAAGAAATCATAAAGTAGTACAATATCTGGTTCTCAAAAGTACAAAAAACGTGTCTCTAATACACTGGTAGAACTCTCAACCTCTCGCAAAAGGAAACAAAATCGAGAGGTTAGACCACCTAGCAAACTCTCCTCGAAGGAAGCTAGCTCGAAGCAACTACCCTTCCCGCGATCCCTGGCCTCACACTGAGTGGAAGGCTCTGTAAAACATCGAGAAAAAAGGGCGTGAGACTATAATTTATAGTTCCCAGTGGGCAATTACTGACCTCAGCTCCTGCTCCACTAGCCCAAAAACAGGGTAAGTAACAAAAATGATAGCAATATAAAGGCATAATTAATAATGCTAACTTACTAAACTCAAGTATAACGATGTCATGGTGATGTACATCTACAATATCAAAATACTACGTCCAATGGTAAAGTTCAATGTCAATAACCTTTATGCATGCATGTACATAAGCTCTATCATGGCAACCAAGTATGCTCTAATGCAACAAGAGACTATCAAATATACTACATGTCTCACACTATGCTAAAAGACATATAAATGTAATCCAACTACTAAACCTATCTAGTAGTGATTAACCAATCTCGACCCGTATCATTTTCATTTCCAATCAAGGACCTACCAAAGGTAGTCCAGCTTGTGCCGCCTAAGTGCCTGTGGTAGCCCAACATCTCCTACTCTTGGATGTGTCTGTCCCACTCGACCTCGTAGGCTTCTCAATACGCGCACGAGCGAACATAGGTCGCATAGGCTAACTCCGGAGTGCCGTTGTAGGGAGCGACCGCTCACAAGCATGTGCGAATGAGCACAAATGCAAGCAAACAAAGTCCAAGTCTCAAGTATCCAATTCCTCATGTCTCTAACATGGTATAGTCACTAGCATCCAAAGATCTAGTTTATGTCACAATGTGAAGGTTCAACCTTTGCTACGCCTAGTGCCCCTTGATGACACTTAGGCAATTGATGTTCAATATGTATTCTAAATCCCTTGATGGCCCTATCCACTAGGTTCTCACATGTCCCGAGCTCAATGCCCGCTTGATGACATTAGCGCTCTTAATTCACATAGCTCTAAATGACAATCTTGTCAATTTTCATGTCACAAGATAACTTAGGTTTAAATGCATGAATCCGAATCATTTATACTATAGAAGCATGATACCCACGTCTCATGTAGAATGCTAAATGCAACTATGCCCAATAAGCTACTCTCTACTACATAGAGGTCCAAAATTTCATCATATATAACATAGGCCTTTTAAGCATTCTAAAATTCACAATATATACATATAACAAGAATATGCATGCATTTCGTTTAACAACACTTAATTAAGCACAAATGAGGATTTCTCATTGTTGTGGCTAGGTCAAACCCACCGACCGTCGCGTAGGGTCTCGATTCGCGCGAACGAAGTTGTCCCACGAGCCTCAAGATACCCTAAAAGTGGTTCAGCGAAGAGATACGAGAGCATTACAACCATCCTATAACATCAAAATTACCCTAGGAGCAAAAAGGGGCAAAACTCACCTCAAGAGTAGAAATCTCTTCAAAGCTCCAAAGAGAGCTAGAACCCTTCCAATCCAAGCCCTAGGAAGGTTAAACCAATCAATTTGGGTCCAAAAGCCCTAGATCAAAAATGCCCAAATAAGCCTAAATCTCATTTCTAGGGTTCATCTCCCAAAAATCACAAAAACAAGAATCTAGAGGAGGAAACATATAACTAACCCTTTGGAAGCTTCAATCAAGCCCAAAATGCCCTAGGGTTGAAGTTGGTCCACCACTAAGCTCTACAAGCAAGCTCCAAGCCTTGCCAAGGGGGAGGAGAGAAAGGGGTTGAGCCCAAGCTCCCTCAAACTAGCTCCTCTTCTTCTTCTCCTCCTCCTTCTTCTCTCTCTTTCTTCTTCTCTCTCTCTAGAAGGTGTAGGGTGGTGAGAAATGAGGAGGAAGGGAGTGAAATGGCTAATAAGCCCATCTAGAGTAACAAATCCAACCAGGCCCCTCAAAAACCCAATATACATCAGCCCGAACTGGGCAGTTTTCGCCCAGAGGGACCGGTCTCTCCCCAGCTGGGACCGGTCTCTCGCTGCGAACCCGAAAAACCAGCGTTCGGGAACCGGTCTCTCCCTGCGCGGGACCGGTCTCTCACTGCGAAGACGCGTTCGGGAACCGGTCTCGCCTGCCAGGGACCGGTTGCCTCAGGCCGCCTCAACACTGCTCACTGAGGGGACCGGTCTCTCCTTCCAGGGACCGGTCCCCGAGAGTAAAAACTCTCAGGACTTGTCCAAAGTTCCAGATTTCGAACTTTTCGGGTCGGGGAACATTTTACAACCCTCCACCAAATGTGGAAAAGCTCGAAATACAACCAAACACTCGAACCTCGCAATTTGCAAAGGTCCAGTGTGTTACAGTGGCTTTGAACCTAGGTTAGCGAGCATGGTGGTGGCAGCCACTAGGATGTTCTAGGTCGACAGCATAGGGTTGGTTATGGACCCTCGACCTGTGGAAGTGGATTCCAGATTCCTAGGATCTTTGATAACCCTGGTATCAAGGCTAGGGCGTGTGCGACGATTTCGCCCCGAGGTTGATACCAAGGGAGGATTGGGTGGTGAGCACACAGAGATCACTGCCCAGGGCTTGAACCATTGTCGTGGCGCGTGCGACGACTTCGCCGCCGGATGGTAAAGCCAGTTTGTGGATCATACCGCCAGATTGACTTGAGCCATTGTTGGGTGAGATGCGATACGTTCGCCGCCAGATGGCCAAGTCAAGGGACTTGAACCAGTGTTCGGCGCGTGCGACGACTTTGCCGCCAGCTGATTAAGTCGATGAGGGCGGTCAGTGCGCGGACTATCCGCGGATGATTGACTCGAAGCCGAGTCGAGTGGTTAGCTTAATAGAGGTAGTAGAAACCCTATGAACTAGTGACAGAGGCAAGAGCTAAGGTAATAGATACCTTAGAAGCCAGTTGGATTTGAGTTGAGAACCTAAGGTAGTAGAAACCTTAGAGTGATGATACGAGCTAAAAGTAGCCAAGTAAAGTGTAGAGTCAATTGACCTACCAATTGTTGCATAGAGTTGCATGATTTTCATATCGTATATTGTGAGGCATGGCTTGTACTTCAATTGAATATATATATCGATTGTATATTGTTGAACTAACATGTTGCAGGGCCTCATTAGACCTAATGGTCGAGCTTTTCCCTTGGGTGGCCGTACCCACTGGGAACTATATTTATATAGTTCTCACCCCCGTGTTGTTTTTGGGGGTACAGGTTCGCACGTGAGCGGCGCTGCGGCGCGAGGACAGGGCGTAGCTCCGTAGATAGCGCCCTACTACAGAGACCAGAGATAGAAGTACCCTGAAGTGGTCGAGCTCAGAGAGTATAAATTGAAAGAAACAAACTTGTAGTAAATTGTGTAAGTTGTAATTTGTGTAAGGGCTTATGTGATAACTGAAAAGTATTTGTAGTATTGTAAAATGTAATAAATCTCTGAGATGAATACTTGTAATGGTATAGTGGCATTTATGTTTTTGATACTCGCAATCGGTGGTTGAATACTGTTCCTGATTGGAACCTCTTGTATTGCATTGTATAAATTGTGACGCCTAGAACGTACAGGGAAGGCTCTATCCGTTTGGCGGTCTGTCGGCGTGCTCGAATCCGACCAAATAGGCGGAGCTCGGGGCTTGACAGAAAGTCAGCGGAGAACCTCGCATTGTGGATCACAAATCACGAGCCTTTGTGGAAAGAAATGGGGTGAATGGATCTTGAGGTTGTAGCTCCGGAGGTTCCGACTATGCTGTAAACTCTCGTTGTCCAACCGACCTTGTTGGAGAGAATCAAGAGTTTGCAACCAGCGGACTCGAATCTCCAAAAGGTGCGGCGTGACATTGAGAGTGGGCGTGGTGGCGATTTCAGTGTTGATATCGATGGCGCGCTTCGATACAGGAACCGGTGGTGTGTACCGGAAGACGAAGAAGTCCGGAAGTTGATTTTGCAAGAAGCGCATCGGTCTCCGTATAATGTCCACCCGGGCGGCACCAAGATGTACCAAGACTTGAAGATGCACTATTGGTGGCCGGAAATGAAAGCAGATATTGGACGCTATGTGGTGCAATGTCTAGTTTGCCAACAAGTTAAGGCGGAGCGTCGATTTCTAGCGGAAAAGCTTCAGAGCCTACCTATCCCCGTCTGGAAATGGAAGGATATCGCTATGAACTTCGTGGTCGGATTACCTCGTTCGTTGAGTGGCCACGATGCGATTTGGGTTGTGGTGGATCGTTTGACGAAGTCAGCTCATTTTCTACCGATCCACACTACTTGGTTAGGAGACAGATTGGCGCACGTGCACCTTGATGAAGTTGTGAGGTTGCACGGGGTTCCAAAGTCGATCATGTCAAACCGAGACCCCCGGTTTACTTCGCACTTTTGGAAAAACCTGCAGGAAGCACTTGGTATACGGCTCGAGTTCAGCACTGCATTTCATCCTCAGACTGATGGACAATCAAAGAGAACCATTCAGATTGTGGAGGATATGTTGCGAGCGTGTGTGATTGACTACAAAGGTAGTTGGCCCGAGCACCTACCGCTGGCCGAGTTCGCCTACAACAATAGTTACCAAGCTAGTATAGAGATGGCGCCGTTTGAGGCTCTCTACGGGAGGAAGTGCCGATCTCCTATACACTAGTGTGATATTGGCGAACGGATGGTGTTAGGCCCCGATGTCTTGCGAAAGGCGGAAGAGAAGGTCCACCTTGCTCGTCAAAGATTGCTCACGGCACAATCTGGACAAAAGAGTTATGCGGGTAAGCGCTGGCGAGACTTAGAGTTTGCAGTAGGAGACCGCGTCTTCTTGAAAGTGTCACCCATGAAGGGTGTGAAGCGCTTCGGAGTTCGGGGAAAGTTAAGTTCCCGGTACATTGGACCTTACGAGGTGCTAGAGCGCATTGGTGTGGTAGCTTACCGGCTCACATTGCCACTGAAGCTTCCGGAGGTTCACAATATGTTCCATGTTTCTAACCTTCGCAAGTACGTCCACGATCCCGAGCATGCTTTGTTGTATGAGCCACCAGAATTGCAAGACGATATGTATGGAAATGAAAACTCGACATGAAAGTCCGAACTTCGATCGAAATTGATCGAAGGTGAGTTTGGGATGCTTCGGAGAGGCCGAAGGTGTCGAAAATGCATACAGTGCATTGTAGAGGGCCTTCGAGAGCAAGCTGGAGAAATTCTGCAAAGTGCGGGAGTTTGTGCTCTCGGGGACCGGTCCCTCAGCAGGGGACCGGACCCCGTACGCGTGGAAAAGGGGAAGGTGCCCAGTCTGCGTGCGATTGTGCTCTTGGGGACCGGTCCCCCTCTAGAGAGACCGGTCCCTGTACCCGAAAAGTGCCCAGATTGGGCAGTGCATAGATGTCATGTTGGAGGGTTTTTATGCAAATGTGGCATGTGAGGGTTACTTGAGGGCCATTCCTCTCTCTTTTCTCCCATTCCCTCCAACCCAAACCTAAAAAGGGCTTCTCTCTCTCTCTCTCTAAGCTCTGTCTTCAAGGTGGAAGAAGGAGGAGAGATTGGTGGAGGAGGAGGCCAAGGAGGAGATCATCACCCTCTTCTTCTTCCTTGGGTCATTGGAGCTAGCTTATTGAGGTAAGCCTTGAGAGCATCCATAGTAGATTTTTAGGGCTTCATTTATATGCTCTAAAAATGGATTAAGTGGAACCCTAGCATGTTAAATAGAAGTTGAATGCTTGAATCTTGAGGCTTAGTGGTGGATTCTTGCAAGAGTTAGAATCTAGGGTTCTAATGAGGGTTTTGCTAAATGCTAGGACTTAATCTAAATTGAGCATGTATATACCTAATTGATAGGTGCTTCAACGCGTTTGCGAAGTCGGTTCGGCGACCCGTCGAGCCTATGCGAAGTTATCGGCAAGAAGGACGTTTTGAGCTTCGTTTCCGCCTGGAGGGCAGAGGCGATGTCCTAGAATCGCGAAATTGAGTTCCTAGAGTCGTGACGTCACTAAAAGGCGGGGGTGTCATCCCGAAGCAACCGGGCTTCATTCTATGTCTTAGTTGCATCTCTTACATATATACATTGTAGGATTGTGTTGCATTTCCATTTCTTATGCTTTCCTAGTTGATATCATAGTATGAGTGGAATACATGATATAGTGGATAGGTAAGGATTGGGTCTTGATGTTGAAATCCTATAGTGCCGAGATGAGAGATGAACTTGATGGTTATGTAGCGACATAACGAGTGGCATGTAATAGTGTAAATAACATGACGAGTGGCATGGAAACTTAGTGTAGAAAACACTTATGAACTGAGGGATAGGTGGATTCCAGAGTTGTGAGATATTGCATAAGACACTATGACATTGAACATAGGGATAGATGGACTCCCGAGTGGTTGTTGACCCTAGTTGACAGGGTATCCTCAGTGGATGAGGACTGGATCATACTCACATAGTCTGTTATTTAGCGGTGGTCGCTCCACCTATTAGTGCACTCCGAAGGCTGTCACACGAGGGGCAGTAGCTAGCTATCCCGCAGACGGTCTTGGGTGGGGTAAATGCTTGTAGCTTCCCACTTGAAGAGACTTGAGATGTGAGTTGAGGGCAAACCTTCGGGTTAGCCAAGTGATTGGGTGAACAATGAATGGCATTATTTCTTGGACATAGTAGTATAATAGCTTACTTTTGTACTATGTAGTTCATTCGTTCATTACAGTTGATTGAGGCATAGTAGTATACTTGTAGATTCCTTACTATGTCATCGTTGCTTTCATATGTATATCTATCTATCTGCTTCTGCCTGCTTAGACCTAGTGGGAAGATCGGCGGAGTCGGCGGCCGAACCCATTGGAAACTATATTCATATAGTTCTCACCCCACTTTGTTGCAGGGTCGAGTACGAGCGCTCCGGGCGAGGATCGCGGTAAGGGCATAGCGCCCTAGTAGTAGTGGCTTTCCTTTTGCATTAGAGACACCCTATGTACATGAGTGTAGATGATGTATAGGTGGTGAGATGCTTTTGGAGAGTTGTGGACGATCATGTATATTTTGGAGATGCAAATGTAAACTAAATGCTTTAAATAGTTGAATGTGATGTAATAGATAGTATTCTCTCTTTTTGCTCACTTGTACATATTTACTTGTGTCTTGCTCTTTCTTTTTAGCACTTGTAGCGCTCCTTGTTGATCATGTATGTTATTAAGTTTTCCTGGGCACTTGATTGTACATGATCGCATTGTTTGAGCCATGGGCGGACAGGGGAGATGCTGTCCGTTCGGCGTCTGTTCGACGTGCCCGAACCGGCCAAATTGGTAGCAGTTGCAGGGCGTGACAGGATATGTCCTACGAAGAGTTTCCGGTGTCGATTATTGCTCGAGAAGTGCGCAAGTTGAGAAATCGCGAGATTCCATACGTCAAGGTTCTGTGGAGCAATCACGACGATCGCGAAGCCACGTGGGAACTCGAAGACGTGATGAAAGCGCTTCATCCTCATCTCTTCGAGGAGTGAGTTGAGGTATGGGTTTAAGTTTGAGTTAGTTTCGAGGACGAAACTCTTTTTAAGGAGGGGAGGATGTAAGGAAATGAAAACTTGATACATAAATCCGCAACTTGGATAAAAAATGATCGAAGGCGAGTTCGGGACGCTTCGGAAAGGCCAAAGGCGTCGAAGTTGGCTTTTGTGCATTGAGGGAGGACCTTGGAGAGTTGGAAATGCAATTCTGCAGTTTGCAAAATTTATATGCTCTCGGGGTCCGGACCCTAGCTTCAGGGTTCGGACCCCGTACCTGAAAACAGCCCAGCGCGGGCTATGCACAGTTCGTGTTGTTGAGGGGGTTTTTGGCTATTTTGCCTTAAGTGGAGGGCATATGAGAGGGTAGAGCTTGTTTCCTCTCATCTTTCTCACTTGCAACCCTAAAAGAAAGCTCCCTCTCTCTCTCTAAGCTCTCTTTCTCTCTCTTCAAGGGTGGATCTAAGAGAGAGATTTGGTGGAGAAGAAGGCTAAGAAGTGAATCTTCATCTTCTTCCTTGAGTTGGAGCAAGCTTGTGGAGGTAAGCTTGATGCTCTTTAAATTATATGTTCCAGAAATGGATTTTATAGAACCCTAGCATGCTAAATAGAGGTATATTGCTTGAATCTAGAGATTAAATGGTGATTCTTGAATTGATTGAGTTCTAGGGCTCAAAAATGGGGTTTTTTGGAAATGTAGGGGTTTGATCTAAATTAACCCAATACAAACCTAATTGCTAGGTATTCTAACGCGCTTGTAAAGTCGGTTCGATGATCCATCGAGCCTATGTGAAGATATTGGCAAAAAGGACCGTTTCGGCTTCGTTTTCGCCTAGAAGGCCGAGGCAGCGTCCAAAAATCACGAAACCGTATTCCTAGCTTCGAGGTATCACCTAGAGGTGGGGGGTGCCATCCTGAAGCAACTGAGCTTTTGTCACGCTCGGGGACCGGCAGAGGCCTTCCCGGTAGCGCGCCCAAACCCGCCATATGTCTACACATATAAGGCGTCTACAACAACAGCGAAAAATAAAGTAAGAAAGCAAAAGAATCTAACGATATCAGAGCAAAGTAAATAACTAAGTTCTACACAGAGGGGTAAGCATAAAACTGAAATCTACTAATAAAGCCAAAGAGTAATACAAAGGAAATCCCAGATACAAAAACTAAACATCAAGAGTATACAGGTGGTCTCTCTACACATGGTTCTCAAAATCTCTCACTCTAATACAAAAGAAGGGTAAACCACCTAAGCTCACACGGGCTCCCAGCTAGCTAGCTATGCGACTGCTTTGCCGCGATCCCGTGCCTCCGCCGGTGCCGAAGGCTCTGAAATAACAACAAGAATAAGAGGGCGTGAGAACTATAATTTATAGTTCCCAGTGGGCAATTACTGACCTCAGTTCAATGCACCACTTGGCCCCACAAGAAAAGTGTAAGTACGATAGGCAATAAAAAGATAGTGATAACTGCGATAAGAAAGCATGTATATCTACTAAAGCATAAGCACTACGATGTCAATGCATTGTACATTTACTCTTTCATGATGAAGAATGTCCAATGCATAAGCAATATGTCCCGACACGGCAACTAGTATCATGTCCCGTTCTATCAATATATGATGATCATGCTCTACCATGGCAACCAAGTATCCAATGATGCAATAAGTGAACTATCAAGTGTACTACATGTCTCAATACTATGCTATAAGCATGTCATAGTAATCCAACTACCAATTCCTATCTAGTAGTGAATATCATCTCTCAATTAAATATCATTGTTTCCAACATGTTCTAGGACCTACATATTGTAGTCCAGCTTGTGCCACCTAAGTGTCGATGGTAGCTCCAGCATTCCCACTGTAGGAATGAGTCTATCCCTCCCGATCGCGTAGGTTTCTCGATACCGCACGAGCGAACATAAGTCGCGTAGGCCAACTCTGGAGTGCCGGCTTGTAGGGAGCGACCCTCACAAGCATGTGCGAATGAGCACAAATGGCAAACAAGCGTAATCATCGTCTCAAATACCCAATCATCATGTCTCTAACATAGTAATAGTCACTAGCATCTCAACGATCTAGCTCTAGGTCACAAAGTGATGTTCCAACACTCACTATGCTTAGTGCCTCTTTATGACACTTAAGCTTGATATAAATTAAGCACATTTTCCATTCTAGGTTCCATTCATGACATTAGTTCTAGGTTCTCATCTAACCCG
This sequence comes from Ananas comosus, assembly GCF_001540865.1. Taxonomy (NCBI): domain Eukaryota; kingdom Viridiplantae; phylum Streptophyta; class Magnoliopsida; order Poales; family Bromeliaceae; genus Ananas; species Ananas comosus. Next base: position 6,351 of record NW_017890773.1, on the reverse strand, counting down.
AGCTCAATGCCTCTTTATGACAATGGCTCACTAATTCACAAGTCAAAATGGTCCAATGCCGCTTTATGGCATTATAATGGTTCAATATCCAATTGAGGTCTAAGTCCATATGCACTTTACACATGTCATTTCTACTAGGTAAACATCACCCCATGTCTCTCATAAGAATACTAATGCACACATAAGCCTCATATGCAAATTCCCTACATTATAGGGGTCCAAAAATACAATGTATGTAACATAGGCATTTTAAGCCTTCTAAAATTCATAAATAATACATCTAACATGATTATGCATGTTTTTTTATTTAACGAGACTCAAATCATTACAAATGAGATTTTCTCATTGTGTGGCTAGGTCAAACCCACCGAACCGTCTCGGAGTCCTTCGTATCGCCGAATGAAGTTGTCCACGAGTCTCCAAGTACCCTAAAAGTAAGGAGCGAAGAGATAAACAAGCGTTACGAGCACTCTAGGCTCAAACACTAACCACCACAAGCAAAAAGGGCAAAACTCACCTAGGGAGTAGAAAATCTCTCTCAAGCTCCAAAAGAGGGCTAGAATCCTTCCAATCCAACCCAAAGGAAGATCCTAAGCCAAGAAATTGAGCCTCAAAAGTCCTAGATCAAAAAGCCCCAACATCAACCCTGAAATCCCATTCTAGGGTTTCATATGGTAAAACCCACCAATACAAGGATCAAAGGTTAGAATCAAGCTACTAACTTCTCTAGATGCCTCCAAACAAGCTCCAAATATTCTAGGGTTGGAGATTGGTCCACCACCAAGCCCTACAAGCAAGCTCCAAGCCTTGCAAGGGTGGGAAGGAGAGAAAGGGTTGAAGCTCCAAGCTCCCTCAAGCAAGCTCCTCCTCTTCTTCTTCTCATCCTCTTTCCTCTTCTCTCTCTAGAGGGTGTAGAGAAAGGGTGAGAAATGAGGAGGGAAAAGAGTGAAATGGCCATATAGACCATTTAGAGCAACAAAATCTAGAGAGGCCCCTCAAAAACTCAAATTTACATCAGCCCGGACTGGGCAATTTTCGCCCAGAGGGACCGGTCTCTCCCCACCAAGGACCGGTCTCTCAGTCTGCCCCAAAAATCCAACGTTCGGGAACCGGTCTCTCCCCGCACGGGACTGGTCTCTCGGACCCTCCTCGCAAAACACGCGCTCGAGAACCGGTCTCTCGGGTCAGGGAACTGGTTGCCTCGGCAAACAGCAGCAACCACGCAACGGGGGATTGGTCTCTCCTTGCCAGGAACCGGTCCCCGAGAGTAAAACTCTCAAGTCCGTCCAGAACTCAGATTTTCGAGCTTTTCGAGTCGGAATACATTCGACGACCTCCCACCAAGTGTGGCGAAGCTCGAAACACAACCAATCACTCGAACCTTGCAATTTGCACAGGTCAAGTGCGCTACATTCACCCCTCCTAAAAGGAGTTTCATCCGCGAAACTCAAGGCAACAACATACCTCAAGACTCCACCTAAAAAAGATGGGGATAGCGCTCCTGCAGCACGCTCTCTAGCTCCCACGTGGCCTCCCGCTCTCCGTGGTTGCTCGAAAGAACCTTCACATACGGAATGTCCCGATTCCGTAGCTTCTTCACCTCACGAGCCAAGATCTTTACGGGTTGCTCATCGAAGCTCAGATCTTCTCTCAGTCCAATGGTGTAGCATCCAGCACATGAGCTGGATCGTGAATGTACTTCCGAAGGACAGATACATGAAAGAAATTGTGTACACACAAAGCTAACAAGTACACGGGCATGACCCAGTCTCCAACCCGAACAGGGCAACGGGGACAAAACTCTCGAATGTCCAAAGAGTGATCGGGTACTACGACTCGTCCCGGATACAACAAAGATGTCAATGGGATGCCATGCAACTCGGCAAACAGCCGGTCTATGAATGAATGCGATGCACCGGTATCAAATAATGCTCGTACTCGAATCCCATAAAGTAAAATGATACCTGTGACCACATCCTCGGCTGCTGCCGCCTCCTCAGTCTGGGCCGCGTACATGCGCCCGCTAGGGGGCTGCCGTGACCCCTCCAACTGCCGCTGCACAGGTGGCCACCTGGCCTGCTGGTGTATAGAAGGTGTCCCCTGGCTGGGACCTGGTGAAGCTAGTGCAGATGCCGAAGATGGCGCTGGCGACGGACCCCTCGGACAGTCCGACTGGAAGTGGCCCTCTTGGCCATACAAATAGCACCTACCCCGACTGCGTGAACACTGCCGTAGGTAGTGAGGACCACCACAGATCACGCAGCGCGGTGCCTGGGGACGATCTGGTCCTCCTCGCTGCGTAGACAAGCCACGTCCTCGCGACTGGCTCCGGCTCCTGGGATGCCTTGGCGGCCTCCGTGAGTGCGTCTGGCTCGCACCCTCAGCAGTAGGCCTCTTGCCTTTCCCCTTCTCCAAGCCTTCGCGACGCTCCTGAAGGTCTGCCGCTCCAGCCTCCACGATGAGTGCACGGTTCACAACCTCCCGGTAGGTTTGGAGGTTGGAGGACTGCACCAACCGGAAGATCGAAGGCCGCAATCCACGCTCGAAAATGCGAGCCTTATCCTCATCGTCCCGCACCACAAAGGGTACACAGTGGAATAGTCGGGAAAACTCTCTCTCGTACTCGGCCACCGTCCGCTCCTCCTGGCGTAAGATGCGCAGGTCCGGCTCCATCTTCCTCTTGACGCTGGCAGGGAAGTAGTGTGCTAGTAGGAGCTCCTTGAACCTCGCCCAAGAAATTGCTGCCAAATCAGTGTTGGGGTTGTCCTGGATATCCAACTACCAACGGTAGGCCTCGCCGTCCAAGTGATGTGTGGCGAGCCAAACTCTATCCCGTAATTCAACGAAGGTATCTCAAAACAACTTCTCCATGTGCATCAACCACTTCTCAACAATCCAGTGGTCGACCTTCTCGCCGTCGAAGATCCTCGGGCTGCACCTCTTGAACTCACTGAGGCGATCCATGAGCCGATCCCGCTCGGCTCCCTCGGCCATCACAGGGAAAGCTGCCCCCGCCACAGGTATCTGAACTGGTGGTGCTGCGACCACTTCCTCCCGAGGTGCGGTTGCTGGCGCCGCACGAGAAGAACTGGGTGCGGGGGATTGCGCCCTGGGCGCGACGTCCACTACCGGTGCTGGCGGGGTGGGAACCTGAGTCTCCCTAGAAGCTGCTGCCTGCTGTAGCAAGAGATCCTCCAGATGCTTCATCCGCGCCTCCTGTCGCTGTGCCATCTCAGCCTGTCGCTGAGCGGCCGCCGCCTGCTGTGCTATAAGATCAGTGAGGACCGCAAGCTGGGACCTCAAGTCGCGGACCTCGCTAGATCCAAAAGTCGTGGAGGTTTCGACCTCCTCGAGGTGTGCCCCATCGTCCGCTTCAGCAGATTGGAAGCGTGTAATCGGCATTGTCACTACAAAACATAAAAGCGCAAGTTACTCACCCGCGCTATCGAATCCCCGCTCAAAGAACACAAATCATGAGAAAGTAGGGAAGTGTTATCCACAACTAACTCCCGATGTTACGTTGTCGGCCGCCAACGTAACCCTCCGCGAAGTTAGAAGCCATACACTGCGATTAAACTCTAACTTTTTAGAGTTGTCATAAACCCAATCATAATACTTTCGCTCACAAATCAAATAGATCTCGTCTCTCACGAGCCTATTTCCTATAGTCCAACCGGCCTAAGGTTTGCTAGGTCCACTACGACTCAACCCTAGGCTCTGATACCAAACTAATCTGTCACGCCCCGGGACCGGCAGAGGCCCTCACGGTAGCGCGCTGAGACCCGCCATATATCTACACATATAAGGCGTCTACAACAACAGCGAAAAATAAAGTAAGAAAGCAAAAGAATCTAACGATATCAGAGCAAAGTAAATAACTAAGTTCTGCACAGAGGGGTAAGCATAAAACTGAAATCTACTATATAGTTTCATCATTTCTTCTACATCACATTTACATCAAAATAAGCTTTACATTGCTTCCTATTACATCATTACCTATCATGAACAAAAGATGATCAAATAGGTACTTTACTACAAAATGATAACGCCAACTTTGGTGCCTCTCGACTAAGCGGCGATACCTTTACCTGCGGTTGCTCGCCGCTCAGTCTCAAGTTCCGGCTCTGTGGAATTGGGGTGAAAGTAACAACAAAAGTTCCCAGTGGTTCGGCCTCACCATCACCTGACTTCCACTAGGACTAACTCAGGCATAAAGAAATAGGATAAGCTGAATATGGTAACCAATCTATATCAATGATTGCTAACTATTCCTGAACAATAAGCAGAGGTAAGGGGGGGGAGGGGGCCCTCAAGCATAAATTAATGCCAAATTATGCAAACTCATTCGTTCTTTGACTTTACTCTCGTACTTTGCTCTTTTTCTTTCGCTCTTTGTTCCTTTGTTCCTGTTAACTTTATTCATTAACTCAATGCTAACGCCCGGGGCTTCGCCACATAACTTGCTCCACTTAAGTCCATCATCGCAGAACACCCCCAGCTAAGTACCGTCCTTCCGGTTTACTCGCAACTCGTGATGTCATAATCTCACGGAGCGCATCGCCCAGGGGAGCGACCGCCTCGGCAAGGAACTTCATAGCACTGAATAATCATATCCTTAACTCAAAGATTATAATTGCAATCTTGACTTTACACTAGCTCTAGTGTTCTTTACATCAAGCTTTATGTTGGCAAACTCATGCAATCAGCATTCTTTACATTTCTCTACTCTTGCTAACTCTAGCATTCTTGTTCGTTACAATTCTTGTTCTTTATTGCCCTGCCACTTGCTGGTTCGCTTTTCAACTTTAAGTCTTTACACATTCATTTTCATCATTTCCTTTACATCACGTTAGTTTCTTTGCAGCAGCTAACTCTAGTGTCCTTTACTTACAGTTTTCAAAAATCACTCGTACTTATTCATTAGTGGTCACCTCTGTTCTTATTGCTCCACGTTTGGGTCTCACTCTTTCTCTCATCATACACATAGGGTTTTCGACATTCACAAATTATTTCTTTATTCATCATATTAATGTCAAGTTGTACTCACAATCATACAATCACACATTTTCATCATTACTTTATACCCTAAAAAATTGCATGCAACAATATATATACACATCTGCAATGAATGACAACATTAGCCATAGAGAGAATTCAATGAGTTTTAGAATCACCACGCCACCTAGTAGGCTTTCAAGGTGCATCCGATGATTTCCTGGATTTTTAGATGCTTCGTTACCTGGTCGGCAAACACCGTAAGCTCACTCCCCTTCCGCCTTGTTATAGGCATTTGCCCAATAATCTTCTTGATGTCCTTTGTAATACACTCAACGAGCGCCACAAAGGTTGTATGGGTCCAATTAGGTTTTGGGACGTCAATGTTGGCACTTAGAACCCTCATGAGCAAAAGCCCCATTTTGTGCCCTAAGCTCCAATGTATAAGTCAAAACCTTAGGGTTGTTCTCTTTGGGAGCAAAATAGCTTCACTCGAGAAAAAAAAAAAAAAAAAAAAAAAAAAAAAAATTTAAAAAAAAAAATACAAACGTCCAAAAATAAAAAAAGTGAATATACTCTAAATAGTCCATTATACCACTCTTTGTAAAACAACGACGCGTTGTCAAATTGCGAGTTCGAGTGTTTGGATGTAAATTCGAGCCTTTCCGCACACTGGTGAGGGTTGTAGAAACTCGTTTCCGACGCTAAAAAGTTCGAAAACTGGAAGATTTTGGACAAGTCCCTGTCGAGAGTTTTTTACTCATCGGGGATCCCGGTCCCTGAAGGAGATGACCGGTCCCCAGTACGTGTTGAGGCATGCCTTGAGGCAACCGGTCCCTGCACGAACCGGTCCCAGTCGCGCGCACGCCAGTGAAGACCGGTCCCGCAGGGAGAGACCGTTCCCGAACCTGGTTTTTCGGGTCGCAAGCGAGAGACCGGTCCCTACTGGGAGAGACCGGTCCCTCTGGGAAAATCTGCCCAGTTTGGCGATGTAAATTTGACTATTTTGAGGGCTCTCCAGATTTTGTATATTCACTAGAGTGGCTATTACCCATTTGCCTTCTCCCTCATTTCTCACCCTTACCCCAACACCTCTAGAGAGAGAAGAATAAGAAGAGGAGAAGGAGATGAAGAGAGAAGAGGAGTTTGCTTGAACGGGAGCTGGGCTCAAACCGTTTTCCCCTTTCACCCTTGCTTGGCTTGGAGGCTTGCCATTTGTAGAGCTTGGTGGTGGAACCAATCTTCAACGCCTAGAAATTGGAGCTTGTGCGAGGCATCTTGGGAGGTTAGTACTTGGATTTCTACCCTTTGATCCTTGATTATTGTAGGTTTTTAGCCATATGAACACCGCTAGTT
>NW_017890772.1:0-35907 GCF_001540865.1 Ananas comosus | reverse complement strand
ACTAAGCTAAAAGGCCGACTCAGCGGATACCGCTATCTTGTCTCGGGGTAGCGCTATCTACGGAGCTACGCCCTCTCCTCGCGCCCGTCGCGCCGCTCACGTGGGAACCTGTACCCCAAAACAAACCGGGGGTGAGAACTATATAAAATAGTTCCTATGGGTAGCCACCAAGGGAAGAGCTCGACCACAGGTCCAAGGAGAACTCAACAGTTTAGCCAACAAATATCCAACAAATAATATATAATAATTATTATATATATATATATATATATATATACTATTATATATATATATATATATATATATATAATATATACTTATTATATATAATATATTATAACTATGCGATAATTGAAATACATGTCATGCCTCACAACCATGGCAATATGAAAATCATGCGATTATGCAACCAATTAGTAGTTTCAATCGATACTACTTTAATCCTGCCTATTCAAAGCTCATTCAATTGACTTGAAGTTATTGCACTATTTTAAATTCATATCAATTACAATTCTGATCATATTGGTCTCATTTACCTTTATCAACTATCCACCCGACTCGCGGTCTCGAGTCAATCATTCTTCGGAGGAGTACCGCGTAAAGCCAGGCTCGATGTCACGCCCACGGACCGCTGCCAATTTGGCCCGACCCGACACGTCAAACAGAGCCGAAACGGACAGGGTTTCCCCTATGCGCCAAGGCTCATCACGATTGACATTTCAACAATAGAGAAAAGCACTGAGCGAAACATAGCACATTTACCTCAAATAAGCTTTACATTCTTTCATTACACTCACTAATCCATCAAGTACAAAGATGATTAAATGGTGTCTACTAACAAATGTAACCCAACATCGTGGCCCTCTGTCTAAGGCGCGGATAACCTTTACCGCGGTCGCTCGCCGGCTCGCTCGTCCAGCCGCTCTGTGGAAATAGTGGGTGAGAACTACAACAAAGTTCCAGTGGGTTCGGCTCAACATCACCCGACTTTCGCCACTAGGACTAACTCAGGCATAATAAAGGCCGATGCATTTCCCCGCAATATCGCAATTTTGTAAAGGGGGGGCCTTTTTAAGCGGGCGAGAGGCGGGCATTGACATCCGAATAAGATTTTTCTTAAGATAAAACGGGTTCCAAAAACCAATCTAATAACATCGATGCTAATATGCTGAACAATAAGCAAGAAGTTAATGGGGGGCTCAACATTAATAGTATGCAGGTTATGCACAGTTCTTTTAGTTCTTTTCACTTTACTCTGGTTGTTTCTTTATTCTTTGTTCTTTGCTCTTTAATCCATTAAGGCTAACCCGGGGGTTTCGCCACAGTTAACTTGCTTCACGTTAATCCATCATCACAGGTACTCACCGCTAAGCGACCTGTCCTTCGGGTCTACTCCAACCCGATGCATACTCCGAGCGCAGCACCCCGAGGGGAGCACGCCGTCTAGAGCACGGAAACTCCAACAGAAGTATGATCATATCCTTAACTCAAAGGATTATAGTTCAAATGCTTGAACTTTACACTAAGCTCTAGTGTTTTTACATCACTGTTATGTTGCCACTCTAGCACCATTTCTCTTTGCATTTCTTTTACTTTTGCTAACCTGCAAATCACATTCTTTAGCTTTCACGTTCTTTTATTGCCTTCTTTTGCTTTAGCTTTAGTGATCGTCATCATTCTTTATATCACTCTTCGATTCTTTGCTTCACACGTAACTCTATGTCACTCCTACTTTCACATTATTTAATGCCACTCGATCTATCGTCACAGTGTACTCTGTTCTTTTTGCTCACTTTGGGTGCTCACATTTTCTCTCATGCATACATCTAGGGGTTTTACATTATTAGGTTCTCAACCATCTCATTATGCAAGTTGTGCTCACAATTCATGCAAATTCATCACATTTTATCGATTATTTCCCTAAATGCATGCAACAATAGTATTAGAACATATGCTCAAAGAATGACACATTAGGCATAGAGAGAATCTCAATGAAGTTTGTGAGACAGCCACCGAACCCAACTCCGTAGCTTTCAAAGGTGCTCCGAATGATTTTCTTGCGAATTTTAGACTCTTGTCATCTTTACCTGCGCATCATAACGAATCCAATATAGGTATGTTAGCCCGATACGTTAGCATCGGCTTTTCGTAACGCTTATCCGAGCGCACCCAACGCGTCGGAAATACCCCAATTTAGCTTTTAGAGGTCCAATTGCACTTAGAAACCTTTATGAGGCAAAAGCCCCAATTTGGTGCCCTATGCTCCAATGTGTATCAAAACTAGGGTTTGATCTCATTGGAAGCAAAAGTCTTCATTACACCTCTAATTAGTCCATTAAACCATTCTTAACTCACTCCAAACGCCTAGTGGATTCCCAATAGAGGTCGGTTGAAGCTCACTGAGCTCAACCATGACTTGATCTCTAAAGAAGCCAAAAGAAAGCTATCAAAACTCTTAAAATATCCCTTTAAAACTGCATTTCTAGGTATATTCAAAACTCATTCTTAGAGTGTTTTTTCTACAATATAGATTCAAGAATTACCTTGTAAGCTTTCGCTTTCTTGCCCTTAGGAGAGAAGAAGGATGAGGAAACTCCTTTGCTTCCTTGATCTTCTTCTGTCACTATTCTTCTCCCTTCTTTGATGTAAGAAAATGAAAAGAATCAAGTTGTAATAATTTGTAATAAAAGCTTGATTGTATTTGGAAGTTAAATGTAATGTGTAATTATGATGTAAAATATATCTAGTGAATGTGAATGCTAGTAATAGCAAGTAAATTATGTTTTTGATACTTCCTTATGCAATCTTTGATTGAAATGTGTTCCTGGTTGGAATTTTGTACATTGTATTGATTGCGATGCCTTGAATGTACAAGGGAGACTCTGTCCGCGGTACCGGGGAAACCCTGTCCGTTCGACGGTCTGTCGGCGTGCCCGAAACCGGCCAAATAGGCGGGTTCGGGGCGTGACACCACGTATGGTTAGATCACTCATGATTGAGCGATGCACTAGTGATATTGCTTCTAAGCAATACCGGTGATCGAATCAGGGTGAGTTCCATAATGGAATGGTAAATGTGAATGAGAGTTGCATGTGGCGGCCTGGACTCTCGAATGGCCAAGGTATTGGGCCTGTCAAGTGAATGATTGTGGACCACATCAAATCAAGTTGACGGTGGAATACGTTGACGATGCAAAGTGTTGGGATAGGGTAATAGAGTGACATTCTGTGGACCCTTGTGTGAATCGAGGAGGTTTGCCCGATGCAATTTGTGCGGTGGTGGATTATTTGAGTAGTTGGTTCATTCTTGTTCAATCCACACCACAGGGATAAAAGGTAGTCCTGATCTCGAAGGAAGGTAGCATTCAATAGCATTAATAAGGTTTGTCGTCTGTTGATGATGGTTAACGACAGCACGGGCCCGATGAGAAAAGTATACGGGTGATCGTCGATTGTATAGGTGTCACACCCCGTGCTCCGCCAATTTGGTCGGATCACGCCAACAGACGCCGAACGGACAGCACCTCCTCTGTCCGCCCAAGGCTCTAACACATGTATAATCAAAGCAATTCAACATAAGGTGAATGCAATTATACAAGGTTTGCTCGAGGGCAAGCAACAACCACAGTAGTGAAAGCTCTAAGCTACTACATACAACACACAACCATATACATCATATTTGATTTCATTTTAACCAAATATAAGTAAACTAGAACTATTATATTCATTCTCTTTTCATACATTGTTTACATCACATAGTCATCCAATCCAAAATACATGGATTACATCTTTATACATTAATTCTTTTCAACATACAAAAGTTGAATATACACATAGGGAATGCCTACAACTCCGATGGCCGCTAACTACGGCGCTAAACCCTTGCCTCGATCCTCCGCCGCCCCGCTCGCGCTCGGATCTGTAGGGTTAGTGGTGTGGGAACTACAACGAAGTTCCCAGTGGGTTCGGCTGCTGACCTCGCCGACTTGCCTACTAGGTCTATTCAGGCATATATATTTCAAGAAAAGGAAGATAGCAAACCAACTAATGCTACTACTAATACAATGCCTGCAAGAAAACTGATCAACAGATAGATAATCATATGAATGATAAATATGCATGCTATGCATTCACTTGGCTCTTACCCAATCAACTTGGGGTGCACAACTAGTTTACCCCAACTCACAACCATAATTCCCATCTACCGGGGGAGGCTCCTAGCACAACCACTCGAGGGACCGTCGACAGGGACCGCTCTCCCCATGGTGTCTACACTTCAGAGTACACCGCTCGAGGAGGAGCTACCTCTCTCAAGCCAAAATCCAATGTGAGTATGATCCAATCCTCAATTTGAGGACGTATAGCCACACTTACTATTTTGCCACAATCCACGATGCCACAATGCCAATGATAGGTTTCTACCTTATCATATATACCACTTGCTAGGCTACACTTGCCGTAATGCCACAATAGGTTTAACCTTGTTTAGCAAATCATTTCTCGGTGCCAATCTCGTCGCTAATGTCAATGTCACCTTTGTTTACTATTGTCAAGTCCATACCTCATACATTCACACAAATATAGGGTTCTCACATACATGGTTCACATGATTCTATATCAATTCATATGTTCTCTCCCTACAAGCATATAATTGAATCTCATTCAACAATCACTTGTCACACTACCCTATGAATGCTACAATACCAATATGCTCAAATAAAGGCAACACAGACATAGAAAGGAATTTAGAGATTTCGGATAGCACCCCCCATCTTGTAGGAATGCCGAGATGCTACGATTCGAATTTTGTGATTTTTGGAACCCTACGCCGTGTGCTGCGGCAAAACAAAGCCGAAACAGACTTTTTCTTCAATAATTCCGCGTACACTCGTCGGATCGCCGAACCGAACCGAGTTTGCCAACGCGTCAGAAAACCTACCAATTAGGGTAATAAGAGATCAATCCCAAGATTGAGCCTCACTTTAACCAACCCTATCATTAGGTCCCTTCACAACATCATCTTCTCCAATCAAGGTCCCTAGCATGGATAAACATGGAGAAAACTACCATAGGAGCTTCTAGATGCTACTACTAGAAGCAAATACCAAGACCCTAACTCAAAACCATGGAAACTCACCTTAGGTTCCAAGCTTTTCCTTCAAAAGCCTTTGTCCAAGCTAGCCTCCACCTAGGCAAGCTTCTTCTCCAACTCAAGCTCCTCCAAATCCTCCCCTTTGCCCAAGCTCTAGAGAGAGGAAGAGAGAGAGAAGAGGGTTTTAGAGAGAGAAAGGGAACCCTAATTGGTGTTGGTGTGAGAGCAAATGAGCTCTTACACATACCCCTTTCACTTCTATACACCATCAGACAAACACATTTGCACTTAAGCCCCTCTCAATTCACCAATTCACAGCAGCCCAAACTGGGCAATTTTCGCTAACGGGGACTGGTCCTTCCACACAGGGACCGGACCCCGTGAGCACGATTTCTGGGACTTAGCCAATTTTTCACAGTTTTCTCTCTTGGGTCCAAATGCCCTATACAATTGCACTAATGCTCTTAGAACCCATTGCAGACCATTCCAACTCGTTCAACACCGTGCTCCGCTCGTTTTGACGGAACTGGGCACGATTCACGGGGATGCGATACGTTACATTCCCCACCACTTAAAAATAGTTTCGTCCGCGAAACTCAACACATACCTTAGTCCACTTGCTCAAACAAGTGAGGATAGGTCTCGCGCATCTTCTCCTCGAGTTCCGACGTGGATTCACGCCTCGAGTGATTACTCCATTGAATCTTGACATGCGGAATAGTCCGATTCCGTAACTTCCGCTCCTCTCGAGCAAGAATACTCACCGAAAACTCTTCGTAAGTGATATCCTCGTGTACTTCTACTGGCTCATACTCCAACACATGTGAGGAGTTATGAAAGTACTTGCGGAGATTCGATACGTGGAATACATTGTGCACTTTTGCAAGCTTCGGCGGTAACGCTAACTTGTACGCCACCGGCCCAATCCATTCTAGAATCTCATACGGTCCAATGTATCGGGGACTAAGCTTCCCCCGAATCCCAAACCGCTTCACCCCACGCATAGGCGATACCTTGAGAAACACACGGTCTCCAACCGCGAATTCCAAATCCTTTCGATGCTTATTCGCATAGCTTCGCTGCCGCGATTGTGCCGTCAAAAATCTCTGACGAGCAAGGCGAACTTTCTCCTCTGCCTCTCGCACAACATCCGGACCAAGGGCGACTCCTTCACCCATCTCGCTCTAATGGATAGGGGAGCGACACTTCCGTCCATAAAGTGCCTCAAATGGCGCCATCGCTATACTTTTCTGATAACTGTTATTATAAGCGAACTCCGCCATCGGCAAATATTCATGCCACCCTCCTCTGTAATCAATTACACATGCCCGAAACATATCCTCGAGTATCTGAATTGTCCTCTCCGACTGACCATCACTCTAAGGATGAAACGCTGTATTGAAGTCGAGCCGTGTACCCAGAGCATCTTTCAAGCTCTTCCAAAAATGAGAAGTGAACCAGGGGTCTCGATCTAATACAATTGATGATGGAACCCGATGCAGTCTCACCACCTCATCCAAGTATATTTGCGCTAACTTGTCCCCGGACCATGTGGTGTGGATCGGCAAGAAATGAGCCGACTTTGTCAAACGGTCCACCACAACCCATATGGCATCATGTCCAGCTTGCGATCGGGGTAAACCGACCACAAAGTCCATCGCAATATCCTCCCACTTCCACACGGGTATTGATAAGCTTTGCACCTTCCCCACGGGAAACCGACGTTCCGCCTTTACTTTTTGGCACGTCATGCACTGCGCCACCAATTCCCCAATGTCCTTCTTCATTCCCGGCCACCAATAATACACTTTCAAGTCCTCGTACATCTTAGTGCCGCCCGGGCGTATACTATATAGGGAATGGTGCGCATCTTGCAACACCGCCTTACGGATCCCATCATTCTTGGGCACACACCACGAATTTCTGAACCGAAGTGGACCATCAGGTCCCATGCCGAAGCCACCGGCGCGTTCGCCCTCCATATCACTCCGTACCTTTCGGAGATATGGATCATCAGCTTGCCGCTCCTTGATTCTCTCCAACAAGGTCAGTTGAACCATTAGCACCGCCAAAATGGTCGGAACCTCCGGCGCCACTACCTCCAATCCAAACCGTTGCATCTCCTTTTGCAACAACGGTTGACTAATAACAGTCGTCGTTAAGTTCTCCACGGATTTTCTGCTCAACGCATCGGCAACCACATTGGCTTTCTCGGGGTGGTATAGGATAGTAATATCATAATCTTTTCACAACTCCAACCACCGCCGCTACCGCATGTTCAACTCTTTCTGGGTGAACAAATACTTGAGGCTCTTATGATCGGTGTATACCTCGCAATGTTCACCGTAGAGATAGTGCCTCCACAATTTTAGCACGAAAATGACCGCGGCTAGTTCAAGGTTATGCACCAGGTAGTTCTTCTCATAACTCTTCAACTGGCGCGAAGCATAGGCAATAACTCGGCCACCTTGCATAAGAACACACCCGAGACCACTATAGGAAGCATCACTATAAACCACGAAGCTCTCCCTAGGCGTTGGCAAAGCAAGTACCGGGGTCGATGTCAACATCTCCTTTAGCTCTTGGAAGCTTCGGTCGCAACCATCGCTCCACACGAATTTCACCCCTTTGTGCGTAAGGTGTGTGAGAGGAGTAGTTAACTTTGCAAACCCCTCCACAAACCGTCGATAATAGCTCGCTAATCTAATGAAACTGCGGACTTCCGCAACGCTCGTTGGGCGAGGCCAATCCCGAATCGCCTCAACCTTCCTCGGGTCGACAGAAATATCGTCTCCTGAAATCACATGGTCTAAGAAGGTAACCTCTGAAAGCCAAAAATCACACTTCTTTAACTTAGCATAAAGCTTCTCTTTCCGGAGTACCACCTGACAGAGGGGTGGATTGAATAGGGTTACGAGACAGGATACGTTGTCGTTATGCCGGACTGTGATAGGTGTTGGGGCGTGTAGAGTTGTTGCATATCGACTTGCGCTGTCACCGAGGCTTACAGGAGCTCATAATGTATTTCATGTATCACATTCCGCAGACATGTTTGTGATCAGACCCACGTCCTTCGCTATGAGCCGCTTGAGCAACCACAAAGAGCGTGAAGCTGCTAAGGAGTGGGAGAAAGTAATGATACCCTCATTTACTCGACAGGTCGAGTTGAGGTGTGATTTTAGCTTCGTGGATGAAACTCCTTTCAAGGAGGGAGGAATGTAATATATCGAACTTCTAAAATTATAAAGTTTTGGTGGAGCTAGCTTAAAAAGCTATTAAAATAGTTTCGGTGAAGTTTGGAAAGTATTTGAGTATTTTTGGCACAAAATTGGGCGTGAAAACGGACTCCGAAATATTAAAACGGTCAAAATCATAGATTTTATATTGAGTATCGGTACCAAAAAACTAGGTACCGACACACAATACAAAATAAGAGGAGCGAGCTTTGGGGTACTGAGAACTAAATTCTGGGTACCGGTACTAAATGCCTGAGTACGGGTATGCCAATTTGAGTACCAGTGCGCAGTTCTGCAGAATGCAGATTTTGAAGGGTATTTTGGTAAAATCAAGTATAAATAAAAATAGTGTGAGATACTATTTTTATTGACTTAGAAAAATAATATATAATTTACAAATGATTTATAGTGAAATTGGAATGAAAATAAGAGATTTAGAATTTTCTATACAGATAAGGGCTTATCTTTCAGCTGAAAATTCAAAGTGTCAAAAAATTATGAAAATTTGAGAATATATTGAAACTATTTTTCTGAGATCACATTTAAAGTTTCATGTCACACCCGAGAAGTGAAAACGGAGTCCGATAGCAATCTGATAAAGATTCTAGTTGGTAAAGCTTTCTGTGACAAAAAATGATTCAAAACTGAAAAATTAAGATCACGTACTTTTGATTGACTTTAATTGAGCCTGCCTGTCTGAGCACAAACAGATATTCAAAAGGCTCCAACTAAAAGTATCAGATTTGAACTAGACTAAACTATAAGTTGTGATTGTTGAGAAGCCTATATGTAGACCCAATAGCTTCTTTTTCCCTTTCTTTTGCCCCAGCATGAGAGAATGAGAGGAGAGCATTATCTCTTTTTCTCTTTCTCTCTAGCTCACGTCTCTCTCTCCCTCTCTTGTAATCTCTCCACCAAGAAGGAGAAATTAGAGATTAAGCTTGGAAAAAACTTGGAGGAGAAGACCAAGCTCTTGTGCAAGTGAAGACTAGAGGAGCTTGCAACTAAAGTGAGTTCTCTGTAGATTTTAAGTTAGCATTGTTATTAAATACTTTAAAACTAGAGGTTCAAGAGACCCTATATTATTATAAACTAGTTTAATTGAATGATTCACCATGAATTTCGGGTGTTCTTGAGAATTTAGAAACCTAGGGTTGTAATTGGGGTTTTTACCCTATGAGGTTTTGAACTAAATTGACTCTCTAATACTCTAATTAAAGGTTAGAAGAGCATGCCCAACAACTTTAATTCGGAAGCGTAGTGGCCTCGGCGATCGATCGGAGGAAACGAGCCGATTTATGAAGAATTGGGTTCGTTGGGCTTAAAGCGCGGCGAATTATCATTGAGAGCCTAATTACAAGTGTCGACAAGCAATTAGAAAGCATTGTGAGGTGGGTTGTGCTTCATCGAAGTGATTATGTCACTATTATGTCAAAGAGTACAATTTAATATTTGTTTTACTTGATGCATATAATGGTAGGTTAATTAGTAAATATGGATGTATGAATCATATATTCTGTCACGCTCTGGGGTCCCTTTTTGAAAGCCAATTTGAAATCGGACAATCTTTATAAATCAAAGTCAGCAGAAAACTGCTCTTTTTTTTTTTTTAAACCTTGACTCATGGACGTAACAGACCCATCACAAATTTAGGGAATTCCCGAAACAAACGGACAGTATCTCCCTTGTATTTGCACGGCGTAGCACGTATACAATTAACAACTAAACAACCACTCACACACACAACGATACAAAATGTATAAGGATCACTAATTTCACATCATACAGCTAGCCATCCTTAGTCGCAACCACTCCATATCAAATTCACATTCATTCCTACTAGTTGAAAGCACCTCCCACATGAAGGCTTCACTTTGAAATTCTAATTTTTTTTCGAAAATCCACAAAAAATCAAAAAATCACTTTAAAAACCGTTTTCCACATGAAAGCCTTTATTTTGAAAATATTATCGTGAGGAGCAGAAAATCATATTCCGGAATCCGAATCCAAAGCCATATGTGTCCAAAATCTACGAGTATACCAAAACCATGAGTATCCAAAACTCATACATATATCATCCAAAACATCAAGTGTAAACCACTAATTGAACCACAAGTAGATATCCAATAACCAGTGCAGGGAAAGATCTATACTATCCACTAATATCTATCTGATAGTATGTATGAAGTAATAAAAAAGGTATACCGTAGATTGNGGGGGGGGTGAGAACATGTAAACATGTCTCCCCCTCCCACTGGGTACCACAAGCCGACGAAGGCAAGCTATATCTACCGGAAGAATGAGAGGTGAATAGCAGTAGTAACAAGTAAATCGGGCATGATAACAATGAATAATATCCACCGGTAATCACCAAAAAAGCTACTACTGTAAAGTGAGATAATAAAGCGACAATCAACAAAAATCAATAGTCAAACTAGTGCAATAGTATGATAACTGAACTGGAAACAACAGTAATAATGGTATGAACAACCGCTACTGCAAGAGAGATAGAGAAATGACTATGTGTCAACTGCAACTGATAGCACAAGTATACCCAATTTATACCGGCGTGTTAGTTTAAGGATCTCAGGCAAACCACAACCGCTCTGTATGTCACATAACCCTAACAAATGGCCGCTAGGCTCACGGGTTGGCAACCAACCACTTTTTAAGAAAAAAAGACCCTCATGCGGGGGATCAAACTGCTGGTGTTCGTGAAATGTTGTCCAACTGTGGCGATCGATGTGAATATGATCAATGGACAACCATCAGCGAATAGTCCACAATCACTGCCTCTCGCGTACACTGACTAATAGGTCATCAAACTGTAAGAGAACACGAGTACCGACCACTCAGGTCAACTAGGATGGAACAACTCAACATCCTCTCAAGTATATGCAAGTACTGACTACTCAGGTTAACTAGGATGGAACAACTCAACATATTCTCAAGTATGCATGTACCGACCACTCAGGTAAATAAGAAAGTACGAGGTCAACAAAAAAGTATAAGAGAACTGACCACTCTGGTCAACTAGGGTGAATCCACGAGAACCGACCTCTCAAGTCAACAACGACAAAAGTATAGGGGAATCGACCATTCTGGTCAACTAGAAAGTGTGAGATCAATGACATTATAAGTACACAGGTCTCTACCACTCAGATTAACAGGAATATAAATGCAAATGTCACTACCGCTCTACTTTTATGTCCTTACAAACGGGAGAGTATACTAAGTACAGTAAGGGACGAAGTCATGTGGTGAGGAGCTCTAAGTACCGAATATGTATATATGTAAGCAGCAAAAGGTAGGGATGAAGGGAACATCATCGAGCCTGTATTACTAAACTGACTTCGGATCAAAGTAACCACCTGTGTCTGTCGCCGCGTCTAGCTTCTACGAGACGAGAGACGCCGATCGGACCTACGACAGGTCCACAGAGTGAGGATCTAATCCACTAGACTCAAAATACATCTCTGACAAACCCAAAATCGCCCGCAGAAATCGATTTCCCAAAATTGATCCCCGAACTCGCTGGAAGTCCCAAAACACACCGAGATGCCCCTGGGACCCACAAAAATGCCTAAATGCACCGACTCACACCGGGAATCACCCTCTGTCCCAAATAACAACTATTTGGGTGTCCGAACAGCAAACACAAGTGTCCAAGTCAACTCGATTGTTGCCGATCGATCGTTTACTGCAGGGCTTTCGGAAGTGTCCATTTTGGCATCGGAAGCCTCTGCCACTCGTCTGTCGCCTCCAAACACAGAAAGAGACCATGGCGTCTAGCCAACATGACTAGGCAATGATTTCCAGGGCAACACGCAGCCGGAAACATATCGCGATGTAAAACAGCATTCTACCGGCGATTTCGTCGAAAAACGCACCAAAACCCCTCTGCTGGTCATCCACCGCCTTCGGTCTTCAAATATGGCGGTAGCAACCTACTAACAAGGCTTGGCGAGGTCTCTAGACCATTCGAATGGCCAACGTGCGAAAATCACAACATTAACTGCGTCCGATCGGCGAATTTTTGCCAAACGACGCCGTGGGACCCTGTTTCCACTCCGCGACAGCTCTCATACCTTTGACGATCAATCAAGAGGTTGCTAACAGCAATCACACGTTGTCCAAGGCTGTGTGCGGGGTTCCCATAGCATATAATTTGCAATTAGCCCACTAAAGCATTAAATGCTATTAAAATAATACATGAAACACGAGTTTCTAGCTCGTTATCCTGATCTGCATTGCAACAGATCGAACTGAATAGTCGATTTGACTTGTCTCGATGTGATGAAGCTTGTGCTCGCTGTTCGGAGCGCGATCGACGGCCGGACGTCATCGAAATAGTGGAGAAAACTCCTATTGCTCGATCTCGAAAGCGGCCAAGTCCCATGCGCATACCGGGGCTTCACCAATTGCAACGAAGGTTAGCATGGGTCTCCACAAGACCCAAGGAGTGCGGTGCACACCTCTCAGGTGCTCGCCGAAGTCTCCGATGGCCGAAAAAAGGAGCTTGGCCAACGCAGCCCTTGGAATCCCTCTAGCTACCACAAGACGGGCCAGGGCATCAAAAATCCTGTGACCGGCGACACGGCAGGGGAACTCCGACCAGCGGAGGGTCGTCGCACAGAGGAGAGTTGACCGGGACCCCTAGCCCGCGGCGGGAGGCAGTGGCGATGTGGCGGCGGCGATAAGAGCCAAAAAGGGGCTGCGGCTAGGGCAGAGCAGCATGGCGCGATGGTAGCCCGGAGGCGGCAGGGGGCGACGCTAAAGGCCCCTCTGGGCCCGCCGATGACGGCTAGAGGCGGCCCAGCACAACGGCGGCAGCTCGGTGGCTTCCCACAGCTGCAAGTGCTTTGCGGAGCTCCACCTCGATTGTAGCATCTCCCTAGTGCACGGTGGCATCGGGGACAGCTTGTGGAGGGTCGTTCGAGGCCGAGAGGACCGCGACAATGGTCCTGGTGGCTGACGGCATGATTACAAGGGAGCTCGGGCATCCCCCCTTCACAACACCATAAAAGAGAGAGAGAGGGGGGGAGAGAGAAGGAAGAAGAAATCGTTTATTCTTCTCTGGCGGCCGACGGCGATGGCGGCGGTGACGGAATCATCTCCCAGGCAGCAAAAGAGAAAGATGAGGGTTGGGGTCCGGCGTTTGGGTTCCCAAACACCCTAAAACCAACCTTAAAACTCTATACCCACTATTCTTGGAGAATAATCACTCCATAGGCCCCCCAACTCTTGAACTTCGCATTCTGATCCCTCTCTATTACATTTCTCTCACAGAAAGGTCCCTGCTTGCAAGTTCTCACGCCAAACGGTGCACCGATCGCTTCTAAAAAGCTAGCACAACACGGAATAAATGCCCTATCAGCGATAAAATCTATTTTTCTCGAAAATCGTGCATCGAACATAAAATTTGTCGACATATTGGCTCCAGCATAGTAGAACCATTAAAAATGAGCTATTGGATCGCCCGAAACGGAGTCCGATTTGAGTCCAAAGCCTACTCTCTTCTCGGTCCCCGCTGGAAATGTGGGTTACTATTCACTTTAAGTGAAAAGTAATAATCATGTAAATACTTTATTTCAAATTATTTTTTGCTGAAATTTGACGGGCAAGCTCAAAATTAAAATACACAATAATATTTAAAAAGACGTCAAACGTATGTAGGAAAAATCTCAGTCCTCACATTATTTTCCCTTAAAAGAAGTTTTGTCCCCGAAACTTGCATGCATCTCTCCTACAACAAAACTGGAGATCAAACTCATATCACTAACTCTAACCCCCAAGTCACTTCGCCCTCCTCGTGATTCAGCCCATAGTACCATCACATAAAGAATCATCCGATTTCGTAGTAGCCTTTCCTCGCGTGAAAACATTTGCACCAGAGCCTCCTTGAAGCTCAAAACCACGCGAGACTTAAAAGCCAAAGGGTTAATCACATGGGAGGAGACGCAACCATACTTGCGAGGCATAGAGATAGGGAACACAAAATGCACACGGGTGAAACTTGGAGGTACAACTGATCTGCACGCCATCGGATCAACATACTCTAGGATCATAAACGGTCTAACAAACCGCGGACTAAGCTCGTTCCCCAAACCAAACCATTTGACCGCACCCTCTCCCCCGGGATGGCGACACCTTGAGCAGCACATGCTCACCGACCTGACACTCTAGGTCACGATGTCATTGGTCCGCGTAGCTTCTCAATCGACTCTATATGGTCAACCACCGTTCTCTGGTGATACAAAACCTCGCCTTGGCGTCCTCCAACAAGTCTGGCCCAAATGACTGGCGTTCACCGACATCGTCCAAACAAGCAAAGGGACTGACATCGACGTCCGTACAACTGTAAGGACTGAGATTTGGCAGTCTAGCTAAACTCTCTGTTGACGATATTTTTATGTGTAATTTAATTACATAAACATTTGTCAATTTTCAGAAAAAAATGAGTTAGGATGAAGAAGTTACGCGGCCTTCACTAATCACTTAAAGTGAATAGTAACTATGGTTTTCCGGAGAGGCCAATCAGTGGAGATGGCTTCGGGTGCGTATCGGACTCCGTTCATAGTGATCCAATAGTTCGTTTTGGATGGTTCGATTGTCTTGAATCCAATGGCACTGACGGACTTGAATTTTGATGCACGATTTTCGAGAAAATGTGATTTATTGCAAAAAGGAATTTTTGGTAATTAAAGGGAGGATGTGTTTCGTCGCAAATCAGCGACCTAATCTGGTGAAACAAAATAGCAGTTTCAATGCCTCAGTCGTGCTAAACGTGTCAGCATAATCCGTTTGGAAATCCGGCGGGATGGATCGCTAAATATCTCACGTTTACCGAGGAATGGTCAAACTGATTGTTTTCGTATTTCGTGCGAAACCCCTACATTTTATGCGCGGAATTTTGTGAAACTTGGCGGACCATGGCGCGAGGCTGTCATTCACTCATGGTCAGGGTCTCGGCTGAAAATATTGCAATTTTAAGGCGTTATGCGCGATTTAGTCATCGCTATATAAGTTAGTTTCTAGAGTTTCATCATGGAAACCCTAACCCTAGCCTCTTGCAATCTCAGCTGAGCCCTAGCCATCGACCCCTCTTCCTGCTCAGCTCCCTGCGTGCAGCCGCCGCCGCCACCGACCAATCCCGGCCGGCCGGAGGGGCTGCCGAGCACTCCATCTCCATCTCCCTCTCTTCCTGTTGGGTTGGAGAGGATGCTCATGGCAGCATTGCGCTCTGCCTTCCCGCCGGCGTCGCCCCAACCCCGTGGGAGCTTCCGCCACCGGTCGCCGTTGCCCCCGCGCACTGCCGCTGCCGCCCAGGCAGAGGCCGCCAAGCTAAGCATGCTCGAGCAGATGCTGCTTCTTCTTCTGGCCCGCACGCCGTCATCGCTTGGGACCACCATGGCTGTCGTCCCCTGGCCCTCGGTGACCTCCCCCGCAAGTCGTCGCCATCCCTGCGCGCGCCGCCCTCGCCATCTAGGCACCGCGTGGCCGAGCTCAGTCAGCTAGGGCCGAGCTCGGGTTAGCTCGTGGCCGTGAGCTGCCGCCGCATGGAATCCGGCCGCGCCGCTTCCCTCTGACCTCCAGCGACTCCTGCGTGCAGTCGCCTCGGTCCTCACAGGTTACCGCCGCTGCCCTAGCTCCCTACGGCCGCCTCGAGCCAGCTCGAGCCGTGGGTTGCCAGATCTCTTCCCTTCGCGCCAACGCCCTAGCCCAGAGCTGGCCTTGCCGTCTCTCTCCGGCCTCCGGCAACCTGTCGTCATCGCCCCGGAGCGCCCCTTTGGTTGCCGTGGCCGCTGCTGCTCCCTGAGCCCGAGCTTTTGCTGTGCGGGCTCGAGTTGCTTCGTCGCCTTTCCGGCCGCCTTTCGCCGCCGGCTGGCGTGAACGCCAGCTCCCCTGGGTCGGCCGCATCCGGCTGTCGCTGGCGCCCACGCCGCCGGAGGCCCCCTGCTGGTCGGACCCGAGCCAAGCTTTTCTATGACTGTGCGGCTAGGGCATCAATGGTCGCCGTCTTCACCACTTTTCGTCGCCGGCTGATGCGAGCCTTGGTCTCCCTACGTCTCCCACGCGTGCCTGCCGTCGGTGCGCCCACCGCCAAGCCGCCATCGGCCGTGCCATAGCTTCCCTTGGCCCGATAAGCTTTATTATGTTGTTTGCACATTGTTTGCTATTTGGATCACTTTTCTGGCGACCTAGGGCTGTTCCAATGCCTCCGGAGGTGAGCTCGGTGATTGTTGGTCAGTGCTGATCACAGTACTCACCTCATTTAGGGTCAACGAGCCTCAGATAAGTGAATTAGAAGTGTTTTAAGATCAGTGCGCAGGGTTTGCTAAATTTCACGTCGCTCCCACGCTCTCCACAGTGGCCGGCCATGCTTCGAATCGTGAGCATGGCCTCCGGCATGTCGAGACCTATTAGTACATGTCTCGACCGGCCTCGAAAGCCCTCGGTTTGCGGTATCGAGCCATAAAACTCGATAAATCACATAAAATAATGTGATTTTATGGTATAGTAAGGGCTTTTGTGCAATTGTGCACTTCGTGGGTGTTGTGGACAGTACGTGCGGGCTACGGGTGATCTCTGGACTGATTGTCCAAAGGTTTGATGCCTTCGCGGAAATCGAGTATCAATTTCTGGTGCATTTTTCGGCGAAATTTGCCGATGGAATGCGGTTTCGGTTATGATTTCTTCCGACAGTACCTCGCTGTAAATTACTTTATCGCTGAGCCTTGTGGGCTGGTCACTTACGTCATTCCATGGGTTCGGAGACGACGGGTGAGCGACGGTGGGTTCCGGTTATCGAAATTGACACTCTCGGGAACCCGGATCGGAACGATTATCCGACAATAATCGTTTCGATGTGAGCTTATATTTTTGCTGCCAACACACCTTTATTATGGTGTTGTGTGGCAGCGGGTGACTCGTGGCGCGAGTCGGTGAGTCCCGAGACACTTCGTGGGTCACGGCGGAGTCCCGGTGCGATTTTCGGGATTTTCGGCGTGTTACGGTAATCGATTTTAGGAAACCGATTCCCATGGATTTAAAGGTGGGATTGTGAGTTTAGTGTTCCTTGTTTGTGGGTTAAAACTAATCCGGTGGACCCTTCGTAGGTCCAGTTGATATTTCTTCCGCAGTCGAGAGACCAGTGCCATATACGTACAGTGGGTACTTCGATCCGAAGTCGGTACAGTGATGCACGCTCGGTGACATCTTCCTACCCTTGTTCTCTTGATATTACCTTGCACATATATATATAGTGTTGAGCCTAACACCCCTATTATTCCTGTTACGTCCTAGTTGGTTGTTTTCATGTCTAGCATCATGAGTAGGAGTAGAGCAGGTTTATGATTTCATGCAAGATCAGTGACCTAGTTGGTCGGTTCTTGTATCTCGTACTGTGACCTATTCGGTCGGTTTACTGCATTTGTTATCGTGACCTACTTGATCGATTGGACTACTTGATCACCTATACGGTCGGTATACCCTGAGGGGTAGGGTGTCGGCTAGTTACCGATGGTTTGCTATTGAGCATATTAGCATCGATCGCCACTTCTCGTATGCCTTTCACGAATACCAGCGGTCTGATCTACCGCAAGAGGATGTTCTTTTCCGAAAAAGTGGTTGAGAGTGCCAGCCTGTGAGCCGAAGAGCTTATGCTGAGGTTATATGCTTTCAGACCCAAGAGCTTATGCTGGGGTCATTTACAGATTTGAGCAGTTGTGGCACAGGCCTGAGGTGTGCGGACCAATATGGCATGTTTCTGATTGGGTTACTTTTGGACTTGTCGTTCGATTGATACATACATACAGTAGCAGTAGTGATTCATATATATATATATATATATATATATATATATATATATATTCATCTCATTTTCTTGTTAATCATTGCTACTGTATTACCATTATCTTACTTATTGTTATTCTCCGTGACTGGTGAGTACCCTCGCTCTCGTCGGCTTGCGGTACCCACTGGGAGGGGAGACATTATTAAGTATTTTGTTGGCAAATTTCGTGATTTGAGTCGGAGTCTTGAAGGGTTCGGTGCATAATTGTCGAAGATCAAAGAATCCAAGGTTTCAAGAACTCAGAAACATCTCACTGCGTGAATCACGATGCTCAGGTAAAGTTTTAAATCATGTTATGCTGATTCATACTTATTTATGACATTAGAATCATAGAAACTAATGATATATGGATTAGAATTGGGTTTTGGTACTTTTGAATTGATTATAAAAGGTTTTGATAGTGAGTACCAGTACAAGATTTCAGTTCCTCAAAACCGTATTTGAAAAACCAAGTTTTAATACTGAGTACCGGTACCTCAACTTGGTACCTCAAAACCCGAGAAAACTCGAGAGATGCAATTTTGGAAATTGCATTGAGTACCGGTACTGCATTGGCCGGGTACCGGTACTGCGGTACTGAATTGATTGCGTATCGGTACTGCATCGACCTAGTACCGGTACTGAACCTCAGGAATTTTCTGTTCCGTCATGGAGTACCGGTACCAACTTACTAAGTACCGGTACTCAATGTAAAATTCCTTATATGACTTCTAATCCGACTCTAATTGACTCTAAAGTCTATAAATAAGCTATTGGGGTTCTTTAATTCATTGAGATGCACGAGAATACATGCTAGAGCAACCCTAGAGGCTAGGTTTTTGTTTTCTTAACCTATTTTCTATCATATAGCCTCTTTTAGGTCAATTCGAAATATTGTAATTTGATATCTATATGTCGAATTGATCTAAGAGATTTTTCTCTCGTTCTTCATCGATATTCTAAGCGAAAGATCATCATAAATCATGATGTTCTTTTTGTGCGGCGTCATGGATTTGGCGTGATCGAAGACGGTTCGAGGATTCGGATCGAGAGCTCGTGGATTCGAGTGGCGTCCGTAGATTCGGACGTGTGCGTGGCGTTCGTGGATTCGAACGTGAGGGCGTGGACAACCCGGAGGATTGCGCGAGATCCATAGGAGGTTAAGAGAGGTCGAGTCCGTGGAGTCGGTAATCACCTTGTAGTCTTTTCTCTTAGTGGATTATTTTTTCGCATGTTGGTCCCATGGATTTTTATCCAAATTGGAGTTTTTCCATGTAAATCTCGGTGTGCTATTTTTATTTTTCGCATTTATTTTTATTGCATTGAGATTTGCGAATTTGGGCCATACACCTATTCACCCCCTCTCTAAGTGTGATATTATATGGATAGATCCTAGGGTTTCCGTAACCTACATTTGGTATCAGAGCGGGATCTAGATTTTTTTTTATTAATATGGGTGAAGGTGGTAGTACTAATAGGTCGCTCTTTTTGATGGGATCAATTATTTTTTTTTAAGAAACATTGGATGATTGCTACATAAATAGTGCTTTGAACATCAATAGGTTCAATTTCGTTCACTCCTAATTAATTTCACATTAATCATCGATTTTACTTCATTTTCATTATGTTTGAAGATAATTTATTATGAAAATTCTTAATTCTTATATTCATCAAATTTGAGCAATCATGCGTAATCTTTAGGCACTTAACTTATCTCGGTTGTGTGTATTGAATTTGATGAATGAAAATTTGCTAATAAACTAAAACTTATCAAATTTTCTTTCAAATAAGAGATTGCATAATTAAGGGGGAGTTATATATAAATAAATAGAAGGAAAAACTCCAAGTGCTTAAAAGATGTGGAAAGAGTTACATCCCAAAGGGAGTGTGAAATCTACCACCACATGTAGGACAGAGCTACCACCCCGGTCGTCCGGTAAGTGTGTGAAGCTACCACATGAAATTCTAGTGCATAACTGAAAAGGTTGAAAAAGTGTTCACATTATATAAAAATTTTCGATGTAATAAGGTGGTTTAATAAAAAGATACTCAAAGAGCCACCCCCGGTACATTATTGCTTGGTCTCGAATTTGAATGTTTATACGACAAATTTCTGTCATTTATTGAATCTTTATAAGTTATCTTTATAATCCGTTACATCTTGATACATTTTGAGCCTTTAGAATATTTTTGATGACTTTATTTTGAAGTATATATGAATAAAATTTTTTTATTATATTTTATCTACATCTTGATGAATGTATAGTAAAATTCTTAATTTCTATGAAATTGATGTCGATTGAAAGGAGTCTATGTTAATTTATTGTGTTCATACACTAACATTATTGTTTTCACAATGCAATCATCATATTCTAAACTCTCTCGATTTTGATACTTTCTTTTGGCAATTTTTAACAAAAAGGGGGAGAGCGGTGAGATTTTGAAAACAAAAGGGAGAAGAACTTTGAGAACACATGACGACGAGAATGGAGGTATAAGTGTAAGGAGTTGATCAAATGGGGAGAAAATTGAAGAACAAAGGGGGAGAAGAACTTCGAGAACACATGACGACGAGAATGGAGGTATAAGTGTAAGGAGTTGATCAAATGGGGAGAAAATTGAAGAACAAAGGGGGAGAAGAACTTCGAGAACACATGACGACGAGAATGGAGGTATAAGTCTAATGTGTTTTAATTCATTGCATCATTTTGAAAAGTTTATTTTGCAGGAAAATAAGACTTCAACACTCCTAGTTGTGTCTAAGTCATAGAGTCTATTTTAGGAGTCTTTGTGTAATTTTTGAATCAAATGTATTTTTGGATCTTACACGCGAGGTTGATTGTTTTGATGATGACATTGAACTTCATTTTTCATATATGATGTAATTTTGAGTTTTGTCATGAAATTGCCAAAGGGGGAGATTGTTAAGTATTTTGTTGGCAAATTTCGTGATTTGAGTCGGAGTCTTAAGGGTTCGGTGCGTAATTGTCGAAGATCGAAGAATCCAAGGTTCTGAGAACTCAGAAACATCTTATTGCGTGAATCACGATGCTCAGGTAAGGTTTTAAATCATGTTATGGTGATTCATACTTATGTATGACATTAGAATCATAGAAACAAATGATATATGGATTAGAATTGGGTTTTGGTACTTTTGAATTGATTATAAAAGGTTTTGATAGTGAGTACCGGTACCAAATTTCAGTTCCTCAAAACCGTATTTGAAAAACCAAGTTTTAATACTGAGTATCGATACCTCAACTTGGTACCTCAAAACCCGGAAAACCTGAGAGATGCAATTCTGGAAATTGCATTGAGTAACGGTACTGCATTGGCCGGGTACCGGTACTGCATTGGCCGGGTAACGGTACTGCAGTACTGAATTGATTGCGTACCGGTACTGCATTGGTCTGGTACTGGTACTCGGCCTCAGGAATTTTCTGTTCCGTCATGGAGTACCGGTACCAACTTACTGAGTACCGGTACTCAATGTAAAATTCCTTATATGATTTCTAATCCGACTGTGATTAATTCTAAAATCTATAAATAAGCTATTAGGGTTCTCTAATTCATTGAGATGCACGAGAATACATGCTAGAGCAACCTTAGAGGCTAGGTTTTCGTTCTTAACCTATTTTCCATCATATAGCCTCTTTTAGGTCAATTCGAGATATTGTATTTGATATCTATATGTCGAATTGATCTAAGAGATTCTTCTCTGGTTCTTCATCGATATTCTAAGCGAAAGATCACCATAAATCATGATGTTCTTCTTGTGCGGCGTCGTGGATTTGGCGTGACCGAAGACGGTTCGAGGATTTGGATCGAGAGCTCGTGGATTCGAGTGGCATCTGTGGATTCGGACATGTGCGTGGCGTTCATGGATTCGAACGTGAGGGCGTGGACAATCTGGAGGATTGTGCGAGATCCATAGGAGGTTAAGAGAGGTTGAGTTCGTAGAGTTGGTAATTACCTTGTAATCTTTTCTCTTAGTAAATTATTTTTTTGCGCGTTGGTCCCGTGGATTTTTCTCCAAATTAGAGTTTTCCCACGTAAATCTCGGTGTGCTATTTTTATTTTTCGCATTTATTTTTATTGCATTGAGAATTTGTGAATTTGGGCCATACACCTATTCACCCCCCCTCTTGGTGTGATATTATCTGGATAGATCCTAGGGTTTCCGTAACTTGCAGACATGTGTACATGACATCCCCCACCCCTCTTTCAGGTGACGTCGCAGGTCCTAGTGGGACGGTTCGTGAGAAGCGCACTTAGCGATCGGTAGAGCTACCGACCCGTCATTTGGTTAACTCTCAAACTCGTCTTTCAATAAATGACTTAGACAGTATTTATGGTTCAATGTTTTATTTTATTTGAATTCATATGGTTTTATGAATGTAATAAAGTTTACAAAGTTTTATGAGTTAAAAATAGTTTTCTACCCCTCGTGGTAACGTGTTTTAAAAGAAAAAGATTTCCGTGTGGGAAACGGTTTTACAAAGGGATTTTCTGGTTTTCATGGTTCCTAGTAATTCAAAACGAGTTTCCGAGTATGAAACATTTTAAACTAATAGATGTGAACTTATGAATATCTGAAATGAAATGGATGTGCTTGTGAATGGTGTATGGATATGTGGATGTTCATATGTTATGGTTGTATCTTGTACTTGTGCGACGCCGTGCAAATATAGGGGAGCTCTGTCTGCGTGAACAGTAGACTCCCTATATTTGTGGCGGATCTGACATACCCTGGGGATCAAGATTTTTTTTAAAAAAAAAAATTTGGGCACTTCCGCATTGATTTTAAATCAAAAAAAGACCCCGGGGCATGACAACAACACCTCATAAGGCGCCAACTCAAAGCTTACCTAGTAGCTGTCGTAGTACGTGAACTCCACAAGCGGCACATACTAGAACCATCTCTCACCATAATTCAAGATGCACGCCCAAAGCATGTCCTCAAGGATCTGGATGACTTGCTCAAACTAGCTATTGCTCGAAGGGTGGAAGGCAGTATTGAAAATGAGCTTCGTTCTTATAGCTTGCTACAAGCTCTTTTAGAACTAGGATACGAAGAGAGTGTCCTACTCCAACACGAACAGCACCGGCACCCCAAGCAGCTAAACAATCTCATCGATATCCAACTGTGCCAGTCAATTTCGGGACCACGTACTGTGCCACATCCAATTTCATTGTAGATCACCAGAAGTTCTACCTGAGGTTGTGGTATATTTCCATTCTGCCAGGAGTACGGGGTTCGGCGTGCCTTGGATAGTGAGTCTCTCCTCCACTCTGAGTCGTCAGGTATACATGATCAACCCCTAAGGTGCAGAGAGTCGTCATAGTGGATAGAAATGTCCCCTCCATGCCCTACTCAACGTACGCCCGCAGCTTCAGTAAGTACGGGTTCGTCCGGACTGCACTACCAAGGTCGCCAGAGCAGTGGCCCCAGTCGAGACAATCCCTAACTCCAAGTGATGAAACTCCTCCACTGGCTATCCTACCCAGCAATTATAAAGGGCACCTCAGCTATCGGAACGCATAGGCTATGATCTGACGAGTTGAGTTGAGTTATGAATTGTATTTGAATGGAGTTAGTTTCGAGCACGAAACTCTTGTTAAGGAGGGGAGGATGTAAGATATTGATTTCCCGACGTATTAAACCACTTTTGGTCAAAAGGACTAAAGCGTTGCGAGAGGAATGCTTGGACATGTTCCATTTGACATTCCAAAGAGGTTGGAATGGTCAAAGTTGAGTTCTAAAAGAGATAATCGAGTTTTAGCATTGCTCGGCGCAAAATAGAAGTCGAACAAGTGCTAAACTGCAGTCTGGGCATTGTGTAACCGGTTAAACATCAGGGTGGTACCGGTACCTCGTAGCAGACAGATAATAGAAGCTCTCGGGCTTGAGTAATTTTGGCTGTTAAATCGGCGGCACCCCTGATGCATACCGGTACCAGACTAGTTACCCGAGAAGGCAGCTCTCGGGTTTGGCCTCTGCGCAGCTGTTAAATCGGTGACAGATTACCCGCATACCGGTACCAAGTGCAGAAAACTACAGATTGCAGTATGCTACAAATAGCAATTGTTGGAAAATTTTATTGCAATTATGGCAGCCTATAAATAGACCCCATCTCCCTCTCTTGTTCACAGCCAGTGAACACTCTTCTTCTCCTCATTTTTCTTTCTCTCTCTCTCTAGAAGCTCTTTCAAGGGTAGATCAAAGAGGAGAGATTGGTGGAGATTGAAGCAAGGAAATGGATCTTCGTCTTCTTCATCTTCTTCCTTGGCCTGGAGGAGTTGTGGAGAGATAAGCTCTTGGAGCTTTAATGGTAGAATTCTAGGGTCTGAGTTTTAAACTCTAAAATTGGTTTTAGTAGAACCTTTTGGTACTAAGTAGATGTTATTTGCTTGAATCGATGGTTTTTATGATATATTCTTGCAATATAGAACATCTAGGGTTCCAAAGTGGGTTTTGTTAGAAAGAGATCTAGAGTTGGGATTGATCTTTTTTATGTCTTTCTACTAGATAATCAAACGCATTAGTGAACTCAGTTTGGCGATCCGACGAGTCGACGCGAAGATATTAAAGAAAAGCCTATTTTTGGCTTCGTTTGCCGCAGTCGAGAGAGATAGGCAGCGGAAAATTATGAAAGTTGGAGTCTAGCTTCGTGGCATCACCAGAAAGTTGGGGGTGTCCATCCCGAAGCAGTTGAACTTCCTTCTATGTTCGTGTTGTGTTATTATAGTATATGTTCATATATATTGTTATCATGCATTATAGGTTGTGTTAAGTAGTTGTACTTCAATTCCTTGTATGTTTCCATAGTAGAAATCATATAGTGAGTTGAGCACTTGATTTAGTGGACACATGAGGATTGGGTCTTGATATGGAATCCTATAGTGCCAAAGGACAAAAGATGAACTTGGACATGTAAATGAACTCGAAGAGTGACATTTGGACTAGTGTAGTAGAAACACTATGACATGAACTTAGGAATAGATAATAATTTCCTGAGTAGTAGCATGTGAATGAAAGAGTGGCATTTGGACTAGAGTAGTTGGAACACTTACAACTTAATGACATGAACTTAGGAAATAAGATGATTTCCTAAGTAGTAGCATGTGAATTAGTGCAACAGAGGCACTAACTATCCTCGAGTGAGAGGATTGGATTATACTCACATAGTCTGTATAACCTTGGCGTGGTCGCTCCACCCCAAGTAGTGAGCTTCGGAGTAGATGTCGCGTTTGGGTAACACGATTACCCAGCAGGCGGTCTCGGGTGTTTGTAGTGCAGAATCTACTCACCGACGAGATTTGAGATGTAAGTTTCGGCGTAACCTCCGGGTTAGCCGAGATGAGATTGGACATTAGACATAGTGCTTGATAGTAGATTTCATTACTATGTAGTCATTTCCTTTATATCATGCTGATTGAGACATAGTATCATGTTAGTAGAGTACATTACTATGTTCATGCATTCATTCTGTTTATTGAGGCATAGTAGCATGTTGTAGATTTTGTTACTATGTAGCAGCTCATTTTCATATCTATCTATCTATCTATCTACTTATACCTGCTTAGACCTAGTGGGAAGAATGGCGGAGTCGGCGGCCAAACCCACTGGAAATTATATTTATATAGTTCTCCCCCTACTTTGTTGCAGGGCCGAGTACGAGTAGACCGGGCGAGGACCACGGAAGGGCATAGCACCCTAATTAGTTAGCAGCTTTCCTTTATGCATTAGTACACTCTGTATAGATGAGAGGACATGATGTATATGTATTTAGGAGAATTGTGGATCAACATGTATACATTTTGGAGATGAAAAATGTAAACTCGATATATATGTTGAATGGAATTGTAATAGCTAGATCCTTCTCTCGAAAAATGTAAACTCGATATATATGTTGAATGGAATTGTAATTGCTAGATCCTTCTCTCTTTTGTTGATTGCTTGTATTAGTACTTGCTTAGATCATATATGAGGTTAATGTTTTTTGGCCAACTGTTTACATACATGATCTCGTTGTTGTTACCCTTGGGCCGGCAGAGGAGGCTCTGTCCGTTCGGCGTCTGATCGACGTATTCGAACCGACCAAATTGGCGGTCGCGTGGCGTGACAGATAGAGTGATATCAGATCAAGTAACAGAGCAAGCAAGTAAAGAGAGAAGTCTAGGATGGACTAACCTTGAGGCTATAGGTGCGTGATTGTGACGTGAACCTGTGCCGGGTGGTGAAAGTTTATTCGATTGGGTTGAAGTTGTTGTGGTATGTCTCTAGTTGTTGATAGAGATGGATTCAAGTGGTATTAGTTCTTGGCTCGAGGTGGTTGTGTTAGCGGCCGACAACATGACGCTAAGAGTCTAGAATGAGTACACTTGTGTGCCTCCGCCCAATTTTGATGTTGAGTCGTTTGCCTCGTAATTGCGAAAAGTTAGCGGGTTAATGTGATTAACCAATTTGTTGCGTTTCAGGAAATATGGCATTGAAAGGACGCCCTAAGATGCCATCCATTCCGGCAACACCTCCCAAGGTGCCCGAACAGTCAGGATCTGATGAAGTGCGGGAACTTCGAGCACAGATCTCTACAATGGCTGGTGCGATGCAGCCCCAAGAGGATCAGATCGCTAGGCTACAGGAGTTAGTGGCGCAACAGGTGTCGGCACAGGCGGATGTTGAGCGACCTGCGCCCCCTGTCTTGTGCCTGGTGCGACAGAGGGTGCGGCGCGGGCCGTGCCGACGGTAGTAGCTACTGGTTCGGGAACTTCTAATCCCGAAGGTACGGTGTTCGCGGCGGAGAAGGAGCGTGCGCTTGCGGCTCTTGTGATGTTCCAAAAGTTTGATCCACCGGTGTTCGACGGAGAGAAGGTCGAGCCGTGGCGGGATTGGTCTTTCGACCTTCCACCATTGACCTTGGAGGATTTTCGGGGGTTGTTGTTCACTAACTACTTTCCCGACAGTGAGAAAAGGAAACTCCAAGATTCGTTCAGGAAGCTTAGGCAAGGTAGCTGCTCAGTGGAAGAATATGAGCGGGAGTTCTCACACATCATCGACTTCGTCCCCGACGTGGTGCGAGACGATAGGGACCGAGCTGACTGGTTCGAGTGAGGGCTCCGGCCGGATATCTATAGGGCGGTTCACATCCTCAAGCTTACTACCTTTTCGGAGGTGTTAGATAGGGCATTGTGGGTGGAGCATGGTAATGCCCACATTCGTGAGGAGTGAAAGGCGTCCGAGAAGGACGGGGGTAAGAAGCGAGCCCCTGATGGTTCGGGTGGTCAGTCAAGGTCGAGGAAGCCCCCGAATTACCCGCGAACACAGTCCAAAGGTCGTGGGGCTCGGCGGTGCGTCATTTGTGGTGGTGATCATGACCCGAACCGTTGCAAGCAAAAGGAGAGAATATGCTACACTTGTGGCCAGGTGGGACAAATGAGTCGTTACTGTTCAGGGAGGACCTCGCCTGCCCTGTCTATTGCATCAGCTCCGGCGACCCCGGGCTATTTTGGAGAAGCTCCACCTACTGCTGTATCTGCTGGACGCGCAATGGTGCAGCGTCAGCCTGAGGTGACCTGGTCGGCTTTGAGCGGACGGGTATTCGCCGCTCAAGCCGAGGAACCTGCTGAGGCCGAGGAGCGCAACGTCGTGGTAGGTATGGTTTTAGTTGACGGAGTTCTCTCTAGAGCTATGTTTGATACAGGTGCTACACATTCATTCATCAGTAGACCTTTTGCTGAGATGCATGGCATAGAGGTTCAACTGAGCAAGAGTACTTGGCGAGTTGAAGCCCCCCGAGCGTGCATTTGTTATCCGGAAGGAATATTTGGCGTGTCCGATTCAAGTGGGCAACTGGATTATGCCGACACGTTTGTTGGTGCTTAAGAGGTTGAAGGATTTTGATCTGATACTGGGCATGGACTGGCTCTCAAAGTACTATGCATTTATCGACTCCAAGAGTAGGGTTATTACCTTTCATGAGCCAGGGCAGGAGGAGTTTACTTATCGAGCTTACCAGAGCTCGTGCTTCGCTATGACGGTGTTGGCGTCTAGGTCGAGGAAACTTGTTAGCAGTGGTTGCGCGGTTTATTTGGGGACCGTTGTGGAGGTTGATCGGGAGACTCCAGCACTTGAGAGTATGTCGGTGGTCCGGGAGTTTCCGGTTGTGTTTCCCATGGAGTTACCGGGGATATCGCCGGATCGGGAGATTGAGTTGGTTATAGACTTAGTTCCCGGGACCGCGTCGATATCAAAGGCTCCATACCGTATGGCACCGGCAGAATTGAAGGAGTTGAGGGCTCAGTTGCAAGATTTCCTCAACAAGGAATTTATCAGGCCTAGTGTATCGCCGTGGGGAGCCCCGGTTTTATTTGTGCGAAAGAAGGATGGATCGTTTCGACTCTGCGTGGATTACCGCGAATTGAACAAGGTCACTATCAAGAACAAGTACCTGTTACCCCGTATCGACGACTTGTTTGATCAATTGCAGGGGTCGCGAGTATACTCGAAGATAGATCTCCAGTCTGGCTACCATCAGTTGAAGATAAAGTCGGAGGATGTGCAAAAGACAGCATTTCGCACGCGGT
Source organism: Ananas comosus (assembly GCF_001540865.1). Classification (NCBI taxonomy): domain Eukaryota; kingdom Viridiplantae; phylum Streptophyta; class Magnoliopsida; order Poales; family Bromeliaceae; genus Ananas; species Ananas comosus. The sequence goes on along the minus strand of NW_017890772.1, from coordinate 7,158 downwards.
ATGGACATTACGAGTTCACGGTCATGCCGTTTGGGCTCACAAATGCCTTGGCAGCATTCATGGATTTGATGAACCGTGTATTCAGGCCTTATTTAGATTGATTTGTCGTGGTCTTCATAGACGACATTTTGGTCTACTCTCGTAGCGACGAGGAGCACGCGGAGCATTTGAGGCTTGTGCTCAAGTCCTTCGAGAGGAGAAGCTTTATGCGAGGTTAAAGAAGTGCGATTTTTGGCTCAGTGAAGTCGCATTTCTAGGACATGTTATTTTCGAGGGTGGAGTTTCTGTTGACCCGAGAAAAGTTAAGGAGATCAAGGATTGGCCTCGCCCGACTAATGTGACGGAGGTTCGTAGCTTCATGGGTTTAGCGGGCTCTTATAGACGGTTCGTGGAGGGATTCTCGAAGATGGTTGTTCTACTTACCCGTCTGACGCAAAAGGGCACCAAGTTCATTTGGAACGACGAGTACGACCAGAGTTTCAAGGAGTTGAAGGAGAGATTGACCTCGACTCCGGTGCTCGCCCTACCGGTGCAAGGTGAGGACTTTGTGGTTTATAGCGATGCATCATATTTGGGTTTGGGGTGTGTTCTAATGCAGGGCGGGAAAGTGATCGCTTGTGCTTCTCGTCAGTTGAAAAGCTACGAAAAGAACTACCCTATCCATAATTTGGAGTTCACCGCAGTTATCTTTGCTTTGAAGCTGTGGAGGCACTACTTATACGGTGCACATTGCGAGATATACACGGACCACAAAAGTCTAAAGTACCTGTTCACACAGAAAGAGCTCAATATGAGGCAGCGGCGGTGGTTGGAGTTATTAAAGGATTATGATGTTACTATCCTTTACCACCCCGGGAGAGCTAATGTGGTAGCGGATGCACTTAGCAGAAAATCGACAGAGAACCTCGCATTATTGATCACGAATCAAGTGCCCTTGTGGAAAGAAATGGGGCAAATAGATCTTGAGGTTGTGGCTCCGAAAGTTCCGTCTATGCTCACAGCTCTCGTTGTCCAAACGACCTTGTTGGAGAGGATCAAGGGTTTGCAATCTGTGGACCTGAATCTCCAAAAGGTGCGGCGTGACATCGAGGGTGGGTGTAGTGGTGATTTCAGAATCCATACCGATGGCGCGCTTCGATACCGGAATCAGTGGTGTGTGCCGGAAGATGAAGAGATCCGAAGGTTGGTTTTGCAAGAAGCGCATCAGTCTCCCTATAGTATCCACCGGGCCGGCAACAAGATGTATCAGGACTTGAGGTTGCTCTATTGGTGGCCAGGAATGAAAGCTGACATTGGACGCTATGTGGCGCAATGTCTTGTTTGTCAACAAGTCAAGGCAGAGCGCCGGTTTCCAGCGGGAAAGCTTTAGAGTCTACCTATTCCCGTTTGGAAATGGGAGGATATTGCCATGAACTTTGTGGTTGGATTGCCCCGTTCGTCGGGTGGCCATGATGCGATTTGGGTAGTAGTGGACCGTTTGTCGAAATCGACACATTTTCTACCGATCCACACTACTTGGTCAGGGGACAAGCTTGCTTAGGTATATCTTGATGAAGTAGTGAGGTTGCACGGGGTTCCGAAGTCGATCGTGTCGGATTGAGACCCTCGGTTTACTTCATATTTTTGGAAAAGCTTGTAGGAAGCACTTGGCACGCGACTCGAGTTTAGCACCACTTTTCATCTTCAAACTGACAAGCAATCAGAGAGAACCATTCAAATTTTGGAGGATATGCTGCGAGCGTATGTCATTGACTACAAGGGTAGTTGGTGTAGTCACTTGCCGATGGCCGAGTTCGCCTACAACAATAGTTACCAAGCTAGTATAGAGATGGCACCATTTGAGGCTCTCTACGGGAGGAAGTGCCGATCTCCTATACATTTGAGTGACGTGGGCGAACGGGCAGTATTGGGTCCCGATGTCTTGTGGGAAGCGGAGGAGAAAGTTCACATCGCTCACCAACAGTTGTTGACGGAGCAATCGAGGCAGAAACGTTATGTGAATAAACGCCGGCGAGATTTGGAGTTTGTGGTTGGAGACCGCATCTTCTTAAAGGTTTCACCTATAAGAGGTGTGAGATGATTTGGAGTGCGGGAAAAGTTAAGTCCCCGGTACATTGGACCTTACGAGGTGTTAGAGTGGATTGGAGCGGTAGCTTACCGACTTGCATTGCCGCCGAAGCTTGCGGATGTTCATAATGTATTTCACGTCTCCAATCTTCACAAGTATATTCATGATCCCGAGCATACTCTGTTGTTTGAACCACCGGAATTACAAGAGGATATGAGCTACGAGGAGTTTCCGGTAGCTGTTCTTGCTTGAGAGGTGCGGAAGTTGAGAAACCGCAAGATTCCTTACGTCAAAGTTCAGTGGAGCAATCATGATGATTGCAAAGCCACGTGGGAACTTGAGGACGTGATGAATGAGCACCATCCTCATCTCTTCAAAGAGTTGAGTTGAGTTATGAATTGTATTTGAATTGAGTTAGTTTCGAGGACGAAACTCTTGTTAAGGATGGGAGGATGTAAGATATTGATTCCCCGACGTATTAAACCACTTTTGGTCAAAAGGACCAAAGTGTGGCGAGAGGAATGCTTGGACATGTTCCATTTGACATTCCAAAGAGGTTGGAAGGGTCAAAGTTGAGTTCTAAAAGAGATAATCGAGTTTTAGTATTGCTCGGCGTGAAATAGTCGAACAAGTGCTAAACTACAGTCTGGGCATTGTATAACGGGTTAAACATCAGGGTGGTACTGGTACCCCGTAGCAGACCGAGAGTAGCAGCTCTGGGATTTGAGTAATTTTGGCTGTTAAACAAGTGACACCCCTGATGCGTACCGGTACCAGACCAATAACCCGAGAAGGCAGCTCTCAGGTTTGGCCTCTGCGCAGCTGTTAAACCGGTGGCAGATTACCCGCGTACCTGTACCAAGTGCAGAAAACTGCAGATTGCAGTATGTTGCAAATAGCAATTGTTGGGGAGTTTTATTGCAATTATGGCAGCCTATAAATAGACCCCATCTCCCTCTTTTGTTCACAGCCAACGAACACTCTTCTTCTCCTCATTTTTCTTTCTCTCTCTCTAGAAGCTCTCCCAAGGGTCGATCAAAGAGGAGAGATTGGTGGAGATTGAAGCAAGGAAGTGGATCTTCGTCTTCTTCATCTTCTTTCTTAGTCTGGAGGAGTTGTGGAGAGGTAAGCTCTTGGAGTTTTAATGGTAGAATTCTAGGGTTTGAGTTTTAAACTCTAGAATTGGTTTTAGTAGAACCCTTTGGTACTAAGTAGATGTTATTTGCATGAATCGATGGTTTTTATGATATATACTTGCAATATAGAACATCTAGGGTTCCAAAGTGGGTTTTGTTAGAAGGAGATATAGAGTTGGAATTGATCTCTTTTATGTCTATCTACTAGGTAATCGAACGCGTTGGTGAACTCGGTTCGGCGATCCAACGTGTCGGCTCGAAGATATGAAAGAAAAGCCTGTTTTTGGCTTCGTTTGCCACAGTTGAGAGAGATAGGTGGCAAAAAATTACGAAAGTTGGAGTCTAGCTTCGTGGCATCACCAGAAGGTGGGGGGTGTCCATCCCGAAGCAGTTGAACTTCCTTCTATGTCCGAATTGTGTTACTATAGCATATGTTCATATATATTATTATCATGCATTATAGGTTGTGTTAAGTAGTTGTACCTCAATTCCTTACATGTTTCCATAGTAGAAATCATATAGTGAGTTGAGCACTTCATTTAGTAGACACATGAGAATTGGGTCTTTACATGGAATCCTATAGTGCAAAAGGACAAAAGATGAACTTGGACATGTAAATGAACTTAAAGAGTGGCATTTGGACTAGTGTAGTAGAAACACTATGACATGAACTTAGGAATAGATGATGATTTCCTGAGTAGTAGCATGTGAACCAAAGAGTGGCATTTGGACTAGAGTAGTTGGAACACTTACAACTTGATGACATGAACTTAGAAAATAAGATGATTTCCTAAGTAGTAGCATGTGAATTAGTGCAACAGAAGCACTAACTATCCTCGAGTGAGAGGATTGGATCATACTCACATAGTTTGTGTAACCTTGGCCTGGTCACTCCACCCCAAGTAGTGAGCTCTGGAGTAGATGTCGTGTTTGGGTAACACGATTACCCAGTAGGCGGTCTTGGGTGTTTGTAGCGCAGAGTCTACTTACCGGCGAGATTTGAGATGTGAGTTTGGGCGTAACCTCCTGGTCAGCCGAGATGAGATTGGACATTAGATATAGTACTTGATAGTAGATTTCATTACTATGTAGTCATTTCCTTTATATCATGCAGATTGAGACGTAGTATCATGTTAGTAGAGTACATTACTATGTTCATGCATTCATTCTGTTTATTGAGGCATAGTAGCATGTTGTAGGTTTTGTTACTATGGAGCAGCTCATTTTCATATCTATCTATCTACTTATGCCTGCTTAGACCTAGTGGGAAGATTGGCGGAGTAGGCGGCCGAACCCACTAGGAACTATATTTGTATAGTTCTCACCCCAGTTTGTTGCAGGGCCGAGTACGAGCGGACTAGGCAAGGACCGCGGTATGGGCATAGCGCCCTAATTAGTTAGCATCTTTCCTTTATGCATTAGTACACCCTGTATAGATGAGAGGACATGATGTATATGTATTTTGGAGAGTTGTGGATGAACATGTATACATTTTGGAGATGAAAAATATAAACTCGATGTATATGTTGAATGGAATTGTATTAGCTAGATCCTTCTCTCTTTTGTTGATTTCTTGTATTAGTACTTGCTTAGATCATGTATGAGGTTAATGTTTCCTGGGCAACTGTTTACATACATGATCTCGTTGTTGTTAGCCTTGGGCGGGCAGGGGAGGCTCTGTCCGTTCAGCGTCTGATTGATGTACCTGAACCGACCAAATTGGCTGTCGCGGGGCATGACAACATACCCCAGATCAAACCATGAGACATCATACTAGACCGCGGAGCCCTCACCAAGCTATCCAACATCTGTCTCTACGAGACCCTATCGCTGTCGTCCTCAAAGGACCCTAGTGATCGATGTCCTCAGCAATAGTAAAGACCGGTTTCCAGGAGATCCTGGAGCACCTATCAACCATGATCGGATCATCATCATCTACAGCAAGACATTTGTGATGTGCCATGCCGCACCGTACGCTGTCACACACGGCAACTTCAGAGCGAACAACCGGGCTTATGTCATATGTTGAATATAATTTGCACTCTCTGGTACTTAGAGCAGATCGGGTACTCGAACTCTGATTTTGCTGGATGCCTAAATACCAGAAAGTCTACACTGGGTATATTTTTCTACTTGCTGGTTGAGTGATATCATAGAAAAGCAGCAAACAAAGTGCTACTGCTCCTTCGACTATGGCTGTAGAGTATATTGCATAATACGAGACCACATCACTGGCTATTTGGCTAAGAAATTTTATTATAGACTTAAAAATTATGGACTCCATTGCTCGTCCAATAAAGATTTTCTGTAATAGTTTAGCTGCGGTTTTCTTTACCAATAACAACAAGATTACAGTAGGGTGTAAACACTTGGACACCAAATATCTTGTTGTGAGAGAGAAGATAGAGGAAAGTTATATTACAAATAAATAAATCAGTACCAAGTGTATAACTGTAGACTCAATGACCAAGAGGTTGGCACTTCGATCATATACAGATCATGTTAGAAGTATGGATTTGATTAGTTCTTTTGATGTATAAGATTATAACATTCTATCTTTTCAATAAAGTTAAAGTTTAATACAACTGTGTTGGACCATTTAATAGGCATAAAGTTTTTGTCTGTTAACGAATAAACATATAGTTTTAAGTTCATTCATAAAGTTGTGCCATATAAAATACTTGGCTAGGAGATGAATATGATATGGTAATAATGGAAGAAAAATTGCAATATGAAGAGGTGGACCGCCATAGTTCCTATCAATGTAATTTTTAGTTTGAGCTAAAGATCGAGTTCTAAGGTATTTGACCATAAGGTTTCCAATAATGCGGTATAAAGTTTGGAATATAGAAAATCCATGAATATGATTAATATGAGCCAAGTAGGAGATTGTTAGGATTTTCATAAATATTGCCCAATTAATTATATTCAAATATGGATTTACTATAGATAAAGGCCAATCCAAATAGATATATAACTATTTGATATGGTATATCTTATCCCTTTCCCATCTATTTAAATTAAATAAAATTCTAATCAGATTTCGATGGAAAGTTGATCTGAACTCTATATAAAGAGGTATTGGTCTTGCCACCTTCTCATATGCATTCTGGTGAAGAATTACCATCGATTCCACACCATACGAAAGAGTGCCTGAGATAGGAGGAGAAACCAAGTTACCTGAGTTCGATTGGTGACGTTCATATCGACATCGGACTTTTCGCTTTCGCTGATTGATCAAGAATTTCTTCTCTATAGTGATCTGTGAGTTATTTACTTTATTTTATATATGATCCTAGATTTTGGTATGTGTTTAATTTATTATTATTTTACACCTATAAAGATCTATTTGGTTGCTCTCGAACTCTCCCAACTACCTCATAGGAAGTGGATTGCTTGCATACCTCCCTTTGTTCGTAAACTCTTCCAGACGGTCACATATGTTTTACCATTACATCCTAAGTTCATAACCTTCAGGTTTATCAACCATGCTCCACTCACACATAGTTGTTCTTTAGTCCATATTTAGTCTAGAGTTCATATGTCTTCATGTTTTACCTTAGATTTTGATCAAAGATTAAATGCCACTTGTTTAACCTATATCCAAGGTTCCCATGCATATATATACATGCACATGTTCATTTATCTTATTATCCCATACATGCACATGTCCAAATTAATGCTAAGTTTTCCTAACATGCAACTAGGGATGTCAATGGGTATGGATACCCGAAATTTTATTTGAACCCGAACCCAAATAAAATGGATATATCCAATGGATATGGATATGGATATGGGTTCGGATATGGATATAAAAAATAAAACCCGACGGATATGGATTTGGATATGGATTTGCTTGTACCCGACCTGAACCCGAACCTGACCCGAACCCAAATTTATTTTGTATTATATAATATATATATATATATATATATATATATATATATATATATA